>NW_025746224.1:0-112500 GCF_021184085.1 Oncorhynchus gorbuscha | reverse complement strand
TTTGTAAGTCGCTCTGGATAAGAGCGTCTGCTAAATGACTTAAATGTAAATGTAAATGTTATTGTGCGGTTTGTGTAGCGCCGAATATGCTAATTATTTTGTTTACGTCCCCTGCGGGTCTTTTGTGGTGTTACATGCTATCAGATAATAGCTTCTCATGCTTTCGCCGAAAAGCATTTAAAAAATCTGACTTGTTGCCTGGATTCACAACGAATGTAGCTTTAATTCAATACCCTGCATGTGTATTTTAATGAACGTTTGAGTTTTAACTAATACTATTAGCATTTAGCGTAGCGCATTTGCATTTCCAGAGCTCTAGATGGGACCCCTGCATGCCAGGTAGGAGCAAGAGGTTAAGCCCCATGTTTATAGTCTATTGACACCCCCTCACTATCAGAACCTGTACATTAAGCCCCATGTTTATAGTCTATTGACACCCCCTCACTATCAGAACCTGTACATTAAGCCCCATGTTTATAGTCTATTGACACCCCCCCACTATCAGAACCTGTACATTAAGCCCCAGGTTTATAGTCTATTGACACCCCCTCACTATCAGAACCTGTACATTAAGCCCCATGTTTATATTTACATTTACATTTAAGTCATTTATCAGAACCTGTACATTAAGCCCCATGTTTATAGTCTATTGACACCCCCTCACTATCAGAACCTGTACATTAAGCCCCATGTTTATAGTCTATTGACACCCACTCACTATCAGAACCTGTACATTAAGCCCCATGTTTATATTTACATTTAAGTCATTTATCAGAACCTGTACATTAAGCCCCATGTTTATAGTCTATTGACACCCCCTCACTATCAGACCCTGTACATTAAGCCCCATGTTTATAGTCTATTGACACCCCCCCACTATCAGAACCTGTACATTAAGCCCCATGTTTATAGTCTATTGACACCCCCTCACTATCAGAACCTGTACATTAAGCCCCGTGTTTATAGTCTATTGACACCCCCTAACTATCAGAACCTGTACATTAAGCCCCATGTTTATATTTACATTTACATTTAAGTCATTTATCAGAACCTGTACATTAAGCCCCATGTTTATAGTCTATTGACACCCCCTCACTATCAGAACCTGTACATTAAGCCCCGTGTTTATAGTCTATTGACACCCACTCACTATCAGAACCTGTACATTAACCTCTTAAGTCGACCCTCTACTTTTTCGAACATTCTGTAAAAATCGCGCAACATTTCAGCGCCCTGCTACTCAGGCCAGGAATATAGTATATGCATATGATTAGTATGTGTGGATAGAGAACACTCAGACGTTTATAAAACTGGTTAAATCACGGCTGTGACTATAACAGAACGTGCGTTTCATCGAAAAGTGCAGGAAAATCTGATCACTGAAAATGGAAATAAATATCCTTGCGCTACTTCCAGGAATTGTTCAAAGTGAACCGAATTACATGAGGCCGAGGTTGCAGTGCCTAAAGCTTCCACACGATGTCTAGAGTCTTGTCATTTGATTCGGCTTTGATTCTTGGTCAAACCGAATCAAGGGAACCGATTCCCTCCGGTCTCCGACCGGATGTTTTGGTCGAGCTCTCTCCAGACATTTTTTCGAGACGGACACCTATAGAATTTACATCGCCTCCTGATGAATTTTATCGCTTATTAACGTGTACTAATACCTAAAGTTGCATTACAAAAGTATTTCGAAGTGTTTTGTGAAAGTTTATCGTCGACTTTTTGAATTTAAAAAAATGACGTTACGTTATGAAACGCTATTTTTTTCCGTTTATCACACAGTCTTCATAGATCGATATCTAGGCTATATATGGACCGATTTAATTGAAAAAAAATACCCAATAGTGATTATGGGACATTTAGGAGTGCCAACAAAGAAGATGGTCAAAGGTAATGAATGTTTTATATTTTATTCCACCTCTGGCCTGCTCGCCTCCCTACCACTGAGGAAGTACAGTTCCCGCTCAGCCCAGTCAAAACTGTTCGCTGCTCTGGCCCCCCAATGGTGGAACAAACTCCCTCACGACGCCAGGACAGCGGAGTCAATCACCACCTTCCGGAGACACCTGAAACCCCACCTCTTTAAGGAATACCTAGGATAGGATAAGTAATCCTTCTCACCCCCCTTTAAGATTTAGATGCACTATTGTAAAGTGACTGTTCTACTGGATGTCATAAGGTGAATGCACCAATTTGTAAGTCGCTCTGGATAAGAGCGTCTGCTAAATGACTTAAATGTAAATGTAAATGTTATTGTGCGGTTTGTGTAGCGCCGAATATGCTAATTATTTTGTTTACGTCCCCTGCGGGTCTTTTGTGGTGTTACATGCTATCAGATAATAGCTTCTCATGCTTTCGCCGAAAAGCATTTAAAAAATCTGACTTGTTGCCTGGATTCACAACGAGTGTAGCTTTAATTCAATACCCTGCATGTGTATTTTAATGAACGTTTGAGTTTTAACTAATACTATTAGCATTTAGCGTAGCGCATTTGCATTTCCAGAGCTCTAGATGGGACCCCTGCATGCCAGGTAGGAGCAAGAGGTTAAGCCCCATGTTTATAGTCTATTGACACCCCCTCACTATCAGAACCTGTACATTAAGCCCCATGTTTATAGTCTATTGACACCCCCTCACTATCAGAACCTGTACATTAAGCCCCATGTTTATAGTCTATTGACACCCCCCCACTATCAGAACCTGTACATTAAGCCACAGGTTTATAGTCTATTGACACCCCCTCACTATCAGAACCTGTACATTAAGCCCCATGTTTATATTTACATTTACATTTAAGTCATTTATCAGAACCTGTACATTAAGCCCCATGTTTATAGTCTATTGACACCCCCTCACTATCAGAACCTGTACATTAAGCCCCATGTTTATAGTCTATTGACACCCACTCACTATCAGAACCTGTACATTAAGCCCCATGTTTATATTTACATTTAAGTCATTTATCAGAACCTGTACATTAAGCCCCATGTTTATAGTCTATTGACACCCCCTCACTATCAGACCCTGTACATTAAGCCCCATGTTTATAGTCTATTGACACCCCCCCACTATCAGAACCTGTACATTAAGCCCCATGTTTATAGTCTATTGACACCCCCTCACTATCAGAACCTGTACATTAAGCCCCGTGTTTATAGTCTATTGACACCCCCTCACTATCAGAACCTGTACATTAAGCCCCATGTTTATATTTACATTTACATTTAAGTCATTTATCAGAACCTGTACATTAAGCCCCATGTTTATAGTCTATTGACACCCCCTCACTATCAGAACCTGTACATTAAGCCCCGTGTTTATAGTCTATTGACACCCACTCACTATCAGAACCTGTACATTAAGCCCCAGATTTATAGTCTATTGACACCTACTCACTATCAGAACCTGTACATTAAGCCCCATGTTTATAGTCTATTGACACCCCCTCACTATCAGAACCTGTACATTAAGCCCCAGGTTTATAGTCTATTGACACCCCCTCACTATCAGAACCTGTACATTAAGCCCCATGTTTATAGTCTATTGACACCTACTCACTATCAGAACCTGTACATTAAGCCCCATGTTTATAGTCTAAGCCCCATGTTTATAGTCTATTGACACCCACTCACTATCAGAACCTGTACATTAAGCCCCATGTTTATAGTCTATTGACACCTACTCACTATCAGAACCTGTACATTAAGCCCCATGTTTATAGTCTAAGCCCCATGTTTATAGTCTATTGACACCCACTCACTATCAGAACCTGTACATTAAGCCCCACGTTTATTGTCTATTGACTGTTTATTGTATATAATGTGAGACATATCTAGCAGGCCTGTGAAGAGCACCCCTTGCCTTTCCTGCTCTAACACCTGCAGTAGTCTGGTCTTACTACCACTGACTTTGCTCATAGATTCTTTACAACTGTGATATGTGGTTGTCCCAAACAGCTAACATAATATATAATGTTAGTCACTCTGGATAAGTGTCTGCTCAATGACTCAAATGTCAAATGTAAAAAGAAATCAATGTAGCACACACACACACACACACACACACACACACACACACACACACACACACACACACACACACACACACACACACACACACACACACACACACACACACACACACACACACTCACTCACTCACTCACTCACTCACTCACTCACTCACTCACACTCACTCACTCACTCACTCACTCACACACACACACACACACACACTAACACACACACTCACACTCACACTCACACTCACACTCACACTCACACTCACAAACACAAACACAAACACACACACACACACCTATCTCTATTGGGACACCTGTTCTTCATTTCCTTTCTCTAGATGGAGAAGCCTCCATTGCCTAGCGATGAGGAGGGCACTAGGATGGGAGAGAGTCGGTCGGACGCGGAGCTCCTGGACTTGGGAGTGCAGGGGACCTCCGGGGGCGTGGCGTCGTCTGGGGATGCAGACGACCGCCCGGCGTGGGACAGCAAGCTGCAGTATGTACTGGCTCAGGTGGGCTTCAGCGTGGGCTTGGGGAACGTATGGAGGTTCCCCTACCTCTGCCATCAGAACGGAGGAGGTGAGTCTCACCCTGTGGGCCCTATAGGACAGGGGCAGAGAGGGAGAGTGAGAGGGAGAGAGAGAGGGAGAGGGAGAGGGAGAGGGAGAGGGAGAGGGAGAGGGAGAGGGAGAGGGAGAGAGAGAGAGAGAGAGAGAGAGAGAGAGAGAGAGAGAGAGAGGGAGAGTGAGAAGGAGAGTGAGAAGGAGAGAGAGAGGGAGAGAGAGAGAGAGAGAGGGAGAGGGAGAGGGAGAGAATTGTATATTTCAAATTCCATAAGGCATCTTTACATGCACTCTTAGAAAAAAGGGTTCCAAAAGGGTTCTTTGGCTGTCCCTATAGGAGAAAATGGTTATTTGGCTGTCCCTATAGGAGAAAAGGGTTCTTTGGCTGTCCCTATAGGAGAAAAGGGTTCTTTGGCTGTCCCTATAGGAGAAAAGGGTTCTTTGGCTGTCCATATAGGAGAAAAGGGTTCTTTGGCTGTCCCTATAGGAGAAAAGGGTTCTTTGGCTGTCCCTATAGGAGAAAAGGGTTCTTTGGCTGTCCCTATAGGAGAAAAGGGTTCTTTGGCTGTCCCTATAGGAGAAAAGGGTTCTTTGGCATTCCCTATAGGAGAAAAGGGTTCTTCAAAGGGTTCTTCTATGTGGACAGCCGAAGAACCCTTTTAGCAGCTATTCCTGAATTATTTGACATATTTGACATAAATACACAAATAAAGTGGGAAAGGGGAGGTTCCTAGTCAGTTGTACAACTGAATGCATTCAACTGAAATGTGACATCCACGTCTTTGTTGCCCAGGGAACAGTTGGTTAACTTAGTTTGAATTTTGTAAAGTTAGTGTGGGAGAGGTGGGAAAATTATTGTTATCGATCAATAATGACAAACCTCCTGGACAACTTGATGGAACTTAGATGGAAAGCTACTGAGGATGGTAGCTGACTCTATAGGATGGTAGCCACCACTCCTACTGAGGATGGTAGCTGACTCTATAGCCACTCCTACTGAGGATGGTAGCTAACTCTATATCCACTCCTACTGAGGATGGTAGCTGACTCTATAGCCACTCCTACTGAGGATGGTAGCTGACTCTATATCCACTCCTACTGAGGATGGTAGCTGACTACTGAGGATGGTAGCTGACTCTATAGCCACTCCTACTGAGGATGGTAGCTAACTCTATAGCCACTCCTACTGAGGATGGTAGCTGACTCTATAGCCACTCCTACTGAGGATGGTAGCTAACTCTATAGCCACTCCTACTGAGGATGGTAGCTGACTCTATAGCCACTCCTACTGAGGATGGTAGCTAACTCTATAGCCACTCACTGAGGATGGTAGCCTACTGAGGATGGTAGCTAACTCTATAGCCACTCCTACTGAGGATGGTAGCTAACTCTATAGCCACTCCTACTGAGGATGGTAGCTAACTCTATAGCCACTCCTACTGAGGATGGTAGCTAACTCTATAGCCACTCCTACTGAGGATGGTAGCTAACTCTATAGCCACTCCTACTGAGGATGGTAGCTAACTCTATAGCCACTCCTACTGAGGATGGTAGCTACTCTATAGCCAGAGGATGGTAGCTAACTCTATAGCCACTCCTACTGAGGATGGTAGCTAACTCTATAGCCACTCCTACTGAGGATGGTAGCTAACTCTATAGCCACTCCTACTGAGGATGGTAGCTGACTCTATAGCCACTCCTACTGAGGATGGTAGCTGACTCTATAGCCACTCCTACTGAGGATGGTAGCTGCCACTCTATAGCCATAGCCACTCCTACTGAGGATGGTAGCTGACTCTATAGCCACTCCTACTGAGGATGGCAGCTGACTCTATAGCCACTCCTACTGAGGATGGTAGCTAACTCTATAGCCACTCCTACTGAGGATGGTAGCTGACTCTATAGCCACTCCTACTGAGGATGGTATCTGACTCTATAGCCACTCCTACTGAGGATGGTAGCTGACTCTATAGCCACTCCTACTGAGGATGGTAGCTGACTCTATAGCCACTCCTACTGAGGATGGTAGCTGACTCTATAGCCACTCCTACTGAGGATGGTATCTGACTCTATAGCCACTCCTACTGAGGATGGTATCTGACTCTATAGCCACTCCTACTGAGGATGGTAGCTGACTCTATAGCCACTCCTACTGAGGATGGTAGCTGACTCTATAGCCACTCCTACTGAGGATGGTAGCTGACTCTATAGCCACTCCTACTGAGGATGGTAGCTGACTCTATAGCCACCCCTACTGAGGATGGTAGCTGACTCTATAGCCACTCCTACTGAGGATGGTAGCTGACTCTATAGCCACTCCTACTGAGGATGGTAGCTGACTCTATAGCCACTCCTACTGAGGATGGTAGCTGACTCTATAGCCACGCCTACTGAGGATGGTAGCTGACTCTATAGCCACTCCTACTGAGGATGGTAGCTGACTCTATAGCCACTCCTACTGAGGATGATAGCTGACTCTATAGCCACTCCTACTGAGGATGGTAGCTGACTCTATAGCCACTCCTACTGAGGATGGTAGCTGACTCTATAGCCACTCCTACTGAGGATGGTAGCTGACTCTATAGCCACTCCTACTGAGGATGGTATCTGACTCTATAGCCACTCCTACTGAGGATGGTAGCTGACTCTATATCCACTCCTACTGAGGATGGTAGCTGACTCTATAGCCACTCCTACTGAGGATGGTAGCTGACTATAGCCACTCCTACTGAGGATGGTAGCTGACTCTATAGCCACTCCTACTGAGGATGGTAGCTGACTCTATAGCCACTCCTACTGAGGATGGTAGCTGACTCTATAGCCACTCCTACTGAGAATGGTAGCTGACTCTATAGCCACTCCTACTGAGGATGGTAGCTGACTCTATAGCCACTCCTACTGAGGATGGTAGCTGACTCTATAGCCACTCCTACTGAGGATGGTAGCTGACTCTATAGCCACTCCTACTGAGGATGGTAGCTGACTCTATAGCCACTCCTACTGAGGATGGTAGCTGACTCTATAGCCACTCCTACTGAGGATGGTAGCTGACTCTATAGCCACTCCTACTGAGGATGGTAGCTGACTCTATAGCCACTCCTACTGAGGATGGTATCTGACTCTATAGCCACTCCTACTGAGGATGGTAGCTGACTCTATATCCACTCCTACTGAGGATGGTAGCTGACTCTATAGCCACTCCTACTGAGGATGGTAGCTGACTATAGCCACTCCTACTGAGGATGGTAGCTGACTCTATAGCCACTCCTACTGAGGATGGTAGCTGACTCTATAGCCACTCCTACTGAGGATGGTAGCTGACTCTATAGCCACTCCTACTGAGAATGGTAGCTGACTCTATAGCCACTCCTACTGAGGATGGTAGCTGACTCTATAGCCACTCCTACTGAGGATGGTAGCTGACTCTATAGCCACTCCTACTGAGGATGGTAGCTGACTCTATAGCCACTCCTACTGAGGATGGTAGCTGACTCTATAGCCACTCCTACTGAGGATGGTAGCTGACTCTATAGCCACTCCTACTGAGGATGGTAGCTGACTCTATAGCCACTCCTACTAAGGATGGTAGCTGACTCTATAGCCACGCCTACTGAGGATGGTAGCTGACTCTATAGCCACTCCTACTGAGGATGGTAGCTGACTCTATAGCCACTCCTACTGAGGATGATAGCTGACTCTATAGCCACTCCTACTGAGGATGGTAGCTGACTCTATAGCCACTCCTACTGAGGATGGTAGCTGACTCTATAGCCACTCCTACTGAGGATGGTAGCTGACTCTATAGCCACTCCTACTGAGGATGGTATCTGACTCTATAGCCACTCCTACTGAGGATGGTAGCTGACTCTATATCCACTCCTACTGAGGATGGTAGCTGACTCTATAGCCACTCCTACTGAGGATGGTAGCTGACTATAGCCACTCCTACTGAGGATGGTAGCTGACTCTATAGCCACTCCTACTGAGGATGGTAGCTGACTCTATAGCCACTCCTACTGAAGATGGTAGCTGACTCTATAGCCACTCCTACTGAGAATGGTAGCTGACTCTATAGCCTCTCCTACTGAGGATGGTAGCTGACTCTATAGCCACTCCTACTGAGGATGGTAGCTGACTCTATAGCCACTCCTACTGAGGATGGTAGCTGACTCTATAGCCACTCCTACTGAGGATGGTAGCTGACTCTATAGCCACTCCTACTGAGGATGGTAGCTGACTCTATAGCCACTCCTACTGAGGATGGTAGCTGACTCTATAGCCACTCCTACTGAGGATGGTAGCTGACTCTATAGCCACTCCTACTGAGGATGGTATCTGACTCTATAGCCACTCCTACTGAGGATGGTAGCTGACTCTATATCCACTCCTACTGAGGATGGTAGCTGACTCTATAGCCACTCCTACTGAGGATGGTAGCTGACTATAGCCACTCCTACTGAGGATGGTAGCTGACTCTATAGCCACTCCTACTGAGGATGGTAGCTGACTCTATAGCCACTCCTACTGAGGATGGTAGCTGACTCTATAGCCACTC
Organism: Oncorhynchus gorbuscha; assembly: GCF_021184085.1. Taxonomy (NCBI): domain Eukaryota; kingdom Metazoa; phylum Chordata; class Actinopteri; order Salmoniformes; family Salmonidae; genus Oncorhynchus; species Oncorhynchus gorbuscha. The sequence continues at coordinate 103,358 of NW_025746224.1, read as the reverse complement.
CTACTGAGAATGGTAGCTGACTCTATAGCCACTCCTACTGAGGATGGTAGCTGACTCTATAGCCACTCCTACTGAGGATGGTAGCTGACTCTATAGCCACTCCTACTGAGGATGGTAGCTGACTCTATAGCCACTCCTACTGAGGATGGTAGCTGACTCTATAGCCACTCCTACTGAGGATGGTATCTGACTCTATAGCCACTCCTACTGAGGATGGTAGCTGACTCTATATCCACTCCTACTGAGGATGGTAGCTGACTCTATAGCCACTCCTACTGAGGATGGTAGCTGACTCTATAGCCACTCCTACTGAGGATGGTAGCTGACTCTATAGCCACTCCTACTGAGGATGGTAGCTGACTCTATAGCCACTCCTACTGAGGATGGTATCTGACTCTATAGCCACTCCTACTGAGGATGGTAGCTGACTCTATATCCACTCCTACTGAGGATGGTAGCTGACTCTATAGCCACTCCTACTGAGGATGGTAGCTGACTATAGCCACTCCTACTGAGGATGGTAGCTGACTCTATAGCCACTCCTACTGAGGATGGTAGCTGACTCTATAGCCACTCCTACTGAGGATGGTAGCTGACTCTATAGCCACTCCTACTGAGAATGGTAGCTGACTCTATAGCCACTCCTACTGAGGATGGTAGCTGACTCTATAGCCACTCCTACTGAGGATGGTAGCTGACTCTATAGCCACTCCTACTGAGGATGGTAGCTGACTCTATAGCCACTCCTACTGAGGATGGTAGCTGACTCTATAGCCACTCCTACTGAGGATGGTATCTGACTCTATAGCCACTCCTACTGAGGATGGTAGCTGACTCTATATCCACTCCTACTGAGGATGGTAGCTGACTCTATAGCCACTCCTACTGAGGATGGTAGCTGACTATAGCCACTCCTACTGAGGATGGTAGCTGACTCTATAGCCACTCCTACTGAGGATGGTAGCTGACTCTATAGCCACTCCTACTGAGGATGGTAGCTGACTCTATAGCCACTCCTACTGAGAATGGTAGCTGACTCTATAGCCACTCCTACTGAGGATGGTAGCTGACTCTATAGCCACTCCTACTGAGGATGGTAGCTGACTCTATAGCCACTCCTACTGAGGATGGTAGCTGACTCTATAGCCACTCCTACTGAGGATGGTAGCTGACTCTATAGCCACCCCTACTGAGGATGGTAGCTGACTATAGCCACTCCTACTGAGGATGGTAGCTGACTCTATAGCCACTCCTACTGAGGATGGTAGCTGACTATAGCCACTCCTACTGAGGATGGTAGCTGACTATAGCCACTCCTACTGAGGATGGTAGCTGACTCTATAGCCACTCCTACTGAGGATGGTAGCTGACTATAGCCACTCCTACTGAGGATGGTAGCTGACTCTATAGCCACTCCTACTGAGAATGGTAGCTGACTATAGCCACTCCTACTGAGGATGGTAGCTGACTCTATAGCCACTCCTACTGAGAATGGTAGCTGACTATAGCCACTCCTACTGAGGATGGTAGCTGACTCTATAGCCACTCCTACTGAGGATGGTAGCTGACTATAGCCACTCCTACTGAGGATGGTAGCTGACTCTATAGCCACTCCTACTGAGGATGGTAGCTGACTCTATAGCCACTCCTACTGAGGATGGTAGCTGACTCTATAGCCACTCCTACTGAGGATGGTAGCTGACTCTATAGCCACTCCTACTGAGGATGGTAGCTGACTCTATAGCCACTCCTACTGAGGATGGTAGCTGACTCTATAGCCACTCCTACTGAGGATGGTAGCTGACTATAGCCACTCCTACTGAGGATGGTAGCTGACTCTATAGCCACTCCTACTGAGGATGGTAGCTGACTCTATAGCCACTCCTACTGAGGATGGTAGCTGACTCTAAAGCCAAAGTAATTCCGCTACCCAAGAGTGGTAAAGCAGCCTTTACTGGTTCTAACAGCAGACCTATAAGCTTGCTGCCAGATCTTAGCAAACTGTTGGAAAAAAATTGTGTTTGATGAAATACAATGCTATTTCTCTGTAAACAAATTAACAACAGACTTTCAGCATGCTTATAGAGAAGGGCACTCAACATGTACTGCACTGACACAAATGAATGATGATTGGTTGAAAGAAATTGATAATAATAATATTGTGGGAGCTGTAGATTTCAGTGCAGCCTTTGATATTATTGACCATAACCTGTTGTTGAAAAAACGTATGTGTTATGGCTTTTCAACCTCTGCCATATCGTGGATTCAGAGCTATCTATCTAATAGAATTCAATGGGTTTTCTTTAATGGAAGCTTCTCTAATGTCAAACATGGAAAGTGTGGTATACCGCAGGGCAGCTCTCTGGGCCCTCTACACGTTTCTATTTTTACCAATGACCTGCCATTGACATTAAGCAGGGCACGTGTGTCCATGTATGCTGATGATTCAACCATATATGCATCAGCAACCACAGCTAATGAATTCACTGAAATCCTTAATAAAGAGTTGTTGTCTGCTTGTTCTGGTCCTGAACATCTCTAAAACTAAGAGCATTGTATATGGTACAAACCATTCCTTAAGTGCTAGACCTCAGCTGAATCTGGTAATGAATGGTGTGGCTGTTGAACAAGTTAAGGATACTAAATTACTTGGCGTTACCTTAGATTGTAAACTGTCATGGTCAAAACATATAGATTCAATGGTTGTAAAGATGGGGAGAGTTCTGGACGTAATAAAGAGATGCTCTGCTTTTTTGACACCACACTCCACAAAGCAAGTTCTGCAGGCTATAGTTTTGTCTAATCTTGATTATTGTCCAGTCATTTGGTCCAGTGCTGCAAGGAAAAACCTAGTTAAGCTACAGCGGACCCAGCACAGAGCGACACATTTAATTGTAATTGTAATTGTAATTAGAGGGCTGATATAAATGCTATACATGCCAGTCTCTCTTGGCTAAGAGTTCAGGAGAGACTGACTGCATCACTTCTTCTTTTTATAACAAACTTTGTTTGCATAGTCAACATCCCAAATTGTTTGCATAGTCATCTTACACACAGCTCTGACACACACACTTATCCCACCAGACATGCCACCAGGGGTCTTTTCACAGTCCCCATATTCAAGAAAGCCTACAGTAATATATAGAGCCCTTACTGCATGGAACTTCCATCTTATATTGATCAAATAAACATCAAACCTGGTTTAAAAAAACAGATAAAGCAAAACCTCACGGCACAACGTCTCTCTCCTGTTTGACCTAGATAGTGTGTGTGTGTCTATGCATTGATATGTAGGCTACGTCTTCCTTTTAAAAAATGTATGTAGTTCTGTCCTTGAGCTGTTCTTATCTATTAATGTTCTGTATTATGTCATTCTGTATTATGTTTCATGTTTTGTGTGGACCTCAGGAAGAGTAGTTGCTGCTTTTGCAACAGCTAATGGGGATCCTAATAAAATACAACAAAAAAACTTACACACTCAGGGGCAGAACAACAGAGTTTTACCTTGTCAGCTCGGGATTCGATCCAGCAACCTTTCGGTTACTAGCCCAACGCTCTAACCACTAGATACACAATAAATTAATCAACAAACGTTTTATCACTTATGTTATCACTAATCACTACTATTACTACTAATCACTACTATTATTACAACCAGCACTTTCAGTCCTTATTATGTGGGACTAGAGCCATCACTTTCAGACTTTATGCTGTGGGACTAGAACCATCACTTTCAGACTTTATGCTGTGGGACTAGAACCATCACTTTCAGACTTTATGCTGTGGGACTAGAACCATCACTTTCAGACTTTATGCTGTGGGACTAGAACCATCACTTTCAGACTTTATGCTGTGGGACTAGAACCATCACTTTCAGACTTTATGCTGTGGGACTAGAACCATCACTTTCAGACTTTATGCTGTGGGACTAGAACCATCACTTTCAGACTTTATGCTGTGGGACTAGACCCATCACTTTCAGATACTTTATGCTGTGGGACTAGACCCATCACTTTCAGATACTTTATGCTGGGGGACTAGAACCATCACTTTCAGATACTTTTTGAAGAAGTAGGTTTATTTCTCTCTAACTCGTCCCCTCCTCCCTCTCTCTCGCTCTTACTCTCTACTTTATTCCATTGTTTTATCTCTCCCTCCCCTGTCTCCTTCACTCGTGTTTTTCCATCTGTTCTCTGTCTAACCCCATTCACTCTCTCTCGCTCTCTCTCACTTTTTCCCTCTCTACTTTATTCCATTGTTTTATCTCTCCCTCCCCTGACTCCTTCACTCGTGTTTTTCCATCTGTTCTCTGTCTAACCCCATTCACTCTCTCTCTCTCTCACTTTTTCCCTCTCTACTTTATTCCATTGTTTTATCTCTCCCTCCCCTGACTCTTGTTTTTCCATCTGTTATCTCTCTAACCCCATTCAGTCTCTTTCTCTTGAGTGGCGCAACAGGCTAGAGGCGTCACTACAGACCATGGTTCGATCCTGGGCTGTATCACATACTGCAGTGATTGGGAGTCCCGTAGTAATTAATTACTTAAAAATCATACAATGTGATTTTCTGGATTTTTGTTTTAGATTCCGTCTCTCACAGTTGAAGTGTACCTATGATACAAATTACAGACCTCTACATGCTTTGTAAGTAGGAAAACCTGCAAAATCGGCAGTGGATCAAATACTTGTTCTCCCTACTGTATATAGCCATTGAATCTTGAATAATATAACTGTCACGAGAATTTTCAATCCCAATGATAATAACCAACCATTATTAAAGCTTTGACTAATTCCCGAGGTTTCTAAGACCTTGGATTTAATAATAATTAGGCCAAGTCTCAAATCATATAATGCGCATAGCCTTTTATATAACTCCTACAAGCACCTACAAGTCTACAAGCGCATCTGTTCCTCCCTGGGTGGAGGAACGTTATCTCCTGTCCTTGGTCTCACAGTACCAAAACATGTGTGTTGTCAAGTTCCTATTTATCACACACAAACACAATGTTCCCACTGACTCACAATATTCTAGAATTATGTCTAAACACATTGTCTAAGCTTCTGTAACTATTAGGGTGAAATACTTTAGTCATTACTCTTAATGTCATTCAGATTCTCTTATTATTACTCTAAACATATACATTCCCTTATCAATAACTTTAAAATGCCTCATGACCTTAGTTCAACTGTCTAATTCCAAAACTCAAGAAATAAGCTTGTTTTGTTCCTTTGTTTGTAAACAATGCAATTGTAAACTATATATGTTTAAATCTTATGGATTGTCAATCCTTGCATCATAGCTCTGTCTTTGAATCTGAGAGTGGTTACATTTCTCCAACCCCATCCCTCAGCTGTTTACCTAAACAGAGAACTGCAGATTTCCCTTTAACTCTCTGCCTCCTCTCCCTCTCTCTTCTCCTGGCAGGCGCATTCATGGTTCTCTATGTCATGCTGTTGGTGGTGGTGGGGGTTCCCCTGTTCTTCATGGAGCTGGCTGCGGGCCAGTGTATCCGTCAAGGCAGCATCGGTGTGTGGAAGCACATCTCCCCCAAGCTGGCCGGTATCGGCTACTCCAGCTGCATGGTGAGCACAACAGGTTGGCCGGTATCGGCTACTCCAGCCGCATGGTGAGCACAACAGGTTGGCCGGTATCGGCTACTCCAGCTGCATGGTGAGCACAACAGGTTGGCCGGTATCGGCTACTCCAGCTGCATGGTGAGAACAACAGGTTGGCCGGTATCGGCTACTCCAGCCGCATGGTGAGCACAACAGGTTGGCCGGTATCGGCTACTCCAGCCGCATGGTGAGCACAACAGGTTGGCCGGTATCGGCTACTCCAGCCGCATGGTGAGCACAACAGGTTGGCCGGTATCGGCTACTCCAGCCGCATGGTGAGCACAACAGGTTGGCCGGTATCGGCTACTCCAGGCGCATGGTGAGCACAACAGGTTGGCCGGTATCGGCTACTCCAGCTGCATGGTGAGCACAACAGGGGTTGGTCCCAAATGGCACCCTATTTCATACTGTATGTACAGATGCCGTACCTTAATTTGAACCTGCTTCTCACAGCAGGAAAATAATCCTGCTGCAATGTCAATTATTATGTGGATTATAATTAATGGACATTTATGTAGGGAAAATCAGGTCTGAAATGTTAAAGTGGACGTTAGAAGCCTTTTTAAAAATTGAATTCACAAAAATTAGCATTTCCTGCAAAAATGAGCGTTTCCTTTTCCTGTGCAGGAAAATGATCTGCAGCAACAGTGTGATTAAATTAAGATAGCAGATCTGTAGTGCACTACTTTTGACCAACAGTGTGATTAAATTAAGATAGCAGATCTGTAGTGCACTACTTTTGATCAACAGTGTGATTAAATTAAGATAGCAGATCTGTAGTGCACTACTTTTGACCAACAGTGTGATTATGGCTCCTAGTGTTGTTAACAGGTCCTGCACCAATGACTGTGGACAGGTTTGGAACCTGACCTTAAGCCCTGAGGCAAAGAAGAACAGCAGAACAGCTTGCAGAAGTCGACTGGTGTAGTCTAGCAGTCAGAATAAGTCAGCTTGGTTTAACCGTGGAGGGGGTCATAGAAACAGCATAGTTATAGTGAGAGATCACTTCATAATGAACTTTTTAGTCACCTCATGTCTGGTAAAAAGAGATACAAAACAAACTGACTCGTACACCTGTGTGGCTGGAGAAGGCTAGAGGTTTGTGTGTGTGTGTGTGTGTGTGTCTGTGTGTGTGTCTGTCTGTCTGTCCGTCCGTCCGTCCGTCCGTCCGTCCGTCCGTCCGTCCGTCCGTCTGTGTGTTGTTAGGGGAACGATCTCTTTGTAATTTGTGAGATGTAGTTGCACACTCCTCTCTCCCCTGTGTTGGTATCACTTATGCACTGACACCCTATTGGTTAACACTGACACCCTATTGCTTAACACTGACACCCTATTCATACTCATTCTGTCAGTGCTGATGTCAGGGAGCTGCTATAACAATATTTAAAGGGATAGTGTGATACTTTAGGAATTACTTACCCAGAGTCAGAGAACTTTGTGATTTGATGTCCCTGCATACAGTTTGAAGGAAGTTTAATTTAGTTTTGCGAGCCATTGTTAACTAGCGTTAGCGCTGCTAAATGCTACTACTTGCAGTTTTATTATATGCATAGTCACTTCACCCCTACCTACATATACAAATTACCTGGACTAACCTGTACCCCTGCACACTGACTCGGTACCGGTATCCCCTGTATATAGCCTCATTATTGTTATTTTATTGTGTTACTTTTTATAATTTTTTACTTTAGTTTATTTGGTAAATATTTTCTTAACTCGTCTTGAACTGCGCTGTTGATTAAGGGCTTGTAAGTCAGCATTTCACTGTGAGGTCTACACTGTTGATTAAGGGCTTGTAAGTAAGCATTTCACTGTGAGGTCTACACTGTTGATTAAGGGCTTGTAAGTAAGCATTTCACTGTGAGGTCTACACTGTTGATTAAGGGCTTGTAAGTAAGCATTTCACTGTGAGGTCTACACTGTTGGTTAAGGGCTTGTAAGTCAGCATTTCACTGTGAGGTCTACACTGTTGATTAAGGGCTTGTAAGTCAGCATTTCACTGTGAGGTCTACACTGTTGATTAAGGGCTTGTAAGTCAGCATTTCACTGTGAGGTCTACACTGTTGATTAAGGGCTTGTGAGTAAGCATTTCACTGTGAGGTCTACACTGTTGGTTAAGGGCTTGTAAGTCAGCATTTCACTGTGAGGTCTACACTGTTGATTAAGGGCTTGTAAGTCAGCATTTCACTGTGAGGTCTACACTGTTGATTAAGGGCTTGTAAGTCAGCATTTCACTGTGAGGTCTACACTGTTGATTAAGGGCTTGTAAGTCAGCATTTCACTGTGAGGTCTACACTGTTGATTAAGGGCTTGTCAGTCAGCATTTCACTGTGAGGTCTACACTGTTGGTTAAGGGCTTGTAAGTCAGCATTTCACTGTGAGGTCTACACTGTTGATTAAGGGCTTGTAAGTAAGCATTTCACTGTGAGGTCTACACTGTTGGTTAAGGGCTTGTAAGTAAGCATTTCACTGTGAGGTCTACACTGTTGGTTAAGGGCTTGTAAGTAAGCATTTCACTGTGAGGTCTACACTGTTGGTTAAGGGCTTGTAAGTCAGCATTTCACTGTGAGGTCTACACTGTTGGTTACGGGCTTGTAAGTCAGCATTTCACTGTGAGGTCTACGCTGTTGGTTAAGGGCTTGTAAGTCAGCATTTCACTGTGAGGTCTACACTGTTGGTTAAGGGCTTGTAAGTCAGCATTTCACTGTGAGGTCTACACTGTTGGTTAAGGGCTTGTAAGTCAGCATTTCACTGTGAGGTCTACACTGTTGATTAAGGGCTTGTAAGTCAGCATTTCACTGTGAGGTCTACACTGTTGGTTAAGGGCTTGTAAGTCAGCATTTCACTGTGAGGTCTACACTGTTGGTTAAGGGCTTGTAAGTCAGCATTTCACTGTGAGGTCTACACTGTTGGTTAAGGGCTTGTAAGTCAGCATTTCACTGTGAGGTCTACACTGTTGGTTAAGGGCTTGTAAGTCAGCATTTCACTGTGAGGTCTACACTGTTGGTTAAGGGCTTGTAAGTCAGCATTTCACTGTGAGGTCTACACTGTTGATTAAGGGCTTGTAAGTAAGCATTTCACTGTGAGGTCTACACTGTTGGTTAAGGGCTTGTAAGTCAGCATTTCACTGTGAGGTCTACACTGTTGATTAAGGGCTTGTAAGTAAGCATTTCACTGTGAGGTCTACACTGTTGGTTAAGGGCTTGTAAGTCAGCATTTCACTGTGAGGTCTACACTGTTGATTAAGGGCTTGTAAGTCAGCATTTCACTTTGAGGTCTACACTGTTGATTAAGGGCTTGTAAGTCAGCATTTCACTGTGAGGTCTACACTGTTGATTAAGGGCTTGTAAGTAAGCATTTCACTGTGAGGTCTACACTGTTGATTAAGGGCTTGTAAGTAAGCATTTCACTGTGAGGTCTACACTGTTGATTAAGGGCTTGTAAGTCAGCATTTCACTGTAAGGTCTACACTGTTGGTTAAGGGCTTGTAAGTATGCATTTCACTGTGAGGTCTACACTGTTGATTAAGGGCTTGTAAGTCAGCATTTCACTGTGAGGTCTACACTGTTGATTAAGGGCTTGTAAGTCAGCATTTCACTGTGAGGTCTACACTGTTGATTAAGGGCTTGTAAGTCAGCATTTCACTGTGAGGTCTACACTGTTGATTAAGGGCTTGTAAGTAAGCATTTCACTGTGAGGTCTACACTGTTGGTTAAGGGCTTGTAAGTCAGCATTTCACTGTGAGGTCTACACTGTTGATTAAGGGCTTGTAAGTCAGCATTTCACTGTGAGGTCTACACTGTTGATTAAGGGCTTGTAAGTCAGCATTTCACTGTGAGGTCTACACTGTTGATTAAGGGCTTGTAAGTCAGCATTTCACTGTGAGGTCTACACTGTTGATTAAGGGCTTGTCAGTCAGCATTTCACTGTGAGGTCTACACTGTTGGTTAAGGGCTTGTAAGTCAGCATTTCACTGTGAGGTCTACACTGTTGATTAAGGGCTTGTAAGTAAGCATTTCACTGTGAGGTCTACACTGTTGGTTAAGGGCTTGTAAGTAAGCATTTCACTGTGAGGTCTACACTGTTGGTTAAGGGCTTGTAAGTAAGCATTTCACTGTGAGGTCTACACTGTTGGTTAAGGGCTTGTCAGTCAGCATTTCACTGTGAGGTCTACACTGTTGGTTAAGGGCTTGTAAGTCAGCATTTCACTGTGAGGTCTACACTGTTGGTTAAGGGCTTGTAAGTCAGCATTTCACTGTGAGGTCTACACTGTTGGTTAAGGGCTTGTAAGTCAGCATTTCACTGTGAGGTCTACACTGTTGGTTAAGGGCTTGTAAGTCAGCATTTCACTGTGAGGTCTACACTGTTGATTAAGGGCTTGTAAGTAAGCATTTCACTGTGAGGTCTACACTGTTGGTTAAGGGCTTGTAAGTAAGCATTTCACTGTGAGGTCTACACTGTTGGTTAAGGGCTTGTAAGTAAGCATTTCACTGTGAGGTCTACACTGTTGGTTAAGGGCTTGTCAGTCAGCATTTCACTGTGAGGTCTACACTGTTGGTTAAGGGCTTGTCAGTCAGCATTTCACTGTGAGGTCTACACTGTTGGTTACGGGCTTGTAAGTCAGCATTTCACTGTGAGGTCTACACTGTTGGTTAAGGGCTTGTAAGTCAGCATTTCACTGTGAGGTCTACACTGTTGGTTAAGGGCTTGTAAGTCAGCATTTCACTGTGAGGTCTACACTGTTGGTTAAGGGCTTGTAAGTCAGCATTTCACTGTGAGGTCTACACTGTTGATTAAGGGCTTGTAAGTCAGCATTTCACTGTGAGGTCTACACTGTTGGTTAAGGGCTTGTAAGTCAGCATTTCACTGTGAGGTCTACACTGTTGGTTAAGGGCTTGTAAGTCAGCATTTCACTGTGAGGTCTACACTGTTGGTTAAGGGCTTGTAAGTCAGCATTTCACTGTGAGGTCTACACTGTTGGTTAAGGGCTTGTAAGTCAGCATTTCACTGTGAGGTCTACACTGTTGGTTAAGGGCTTGTAAGTCAGCATTTCACTGTGAGGTCTACACTGTTGATTAAGGGCTTGTAAGTAAGCATTTCACTGTGAGGTCTACACTGTTGGTTAAGGGCTTGTAAGTCAGCATTTCACTGTGAGGTCTACACTGTTGATTAAGGGCTTGTAAGTAAGCATTTCACTGTGAGGTCTACACTGTTGGTTAAGGGCTTGTAAGTCAGCATTTCACTGTGAGGTCTACACTGTTGATTAAGGGCTTGTAAGTCAGCATTTCACTGTGAGGTCTACACTGTTGATTAAGGGCTTGTAAGTCAGCATTTCACTGTGAGGTCTACACTGTTGATTAAGGGCTTGTAAGTAAGCATTTCACTGTGAGGTCTACACTGTTGGTTAAGGGCTTGTAAGTCAGCATTTCACTGTGAGGTCTACACTGTTGATTAAGGGCTTGTAAGTCAGCATTTCACTGTGAGGTCTACACTGTTGATTAAGGGCTTGTAAGTCAGCATTTCACTGTGAGGTCTACACTGTTGATTAAGGGCTTGTAAGTCAGCATTTCACTGTGAGGTCTACACTGTTGGTTAAGGGCTTGTAAGTCAGCATTTCACTGTGAGGTCTACACTGTTGGTTAAGGGCTTGTAAGTCAGCATTTCACTGTGAGGTCTACACTGTTGGTTAAGGGCTTGTAAGTCAGCATTTCACTGTGAGGTCTACACTGTTGATTAAGGGCTTGTATGTAAGCATTTCACTGTGAGGTCTACACTGTTGATTAAGGGCTTGTAAGTCAGCATTTCACTGTGAGGTCTACACTGTTGATTAAGGGCTTGTAAGTCAGCATTTCACTGTGAGGTCTACACTGTTGGTTAAGGGCTTGTAAGTCAGCATTTCACTGTGAGGTCTACACTGTTGGTTAAGGGCTTGTAAGTCAGCATTTCACTGTGAGGTCTACACTGTTGGTTAAGGGCTTGTAAGTCAGCATTTCACTGTGAGGTCTACACTGTTGATTAAGGGCTTGTATGTAAGCATTTCACTGTGAGGTCTACACTGTTGATTAAGGGCTTGTAAGTAAGCATTTCACTGTGAGGTCTACACTGTTGGTTAAGGGCTTGTAAGTCAGCATTTCACTGTGAGGTCTACACTGTTGATTAAGGGCTTGTAAGTAAGCATTTCACTGTGAGGTCTACACTGTTGGTTAAGGGCTTGTAAGTAAGCATTTCACTGTGAGGTCTACACTGTTGGTTAAGGGCTTGTCAGTCAGCATTTCACTGTGAGGTCTACACTGTTGGTTAAGGGCTTGTCAGTCAGCATTTCACTGTGAGGTCTACACTGTTGGTTACGGGCTTGTAAGTCAGCATTTCACTGTGAGGTCTACACTGTTGGTTAAGGGCTTGTAAGTCAGCATTTCACTGTGAGGTCTACACTGTTGGTTAAGGGCTTGTAAGTCAGCATTTCACTGTGAGGTCTACACTGTTGATTAAGGGCTTGTAAGTAAGCATTTCACTGTGAGGTCTACACTGTTGGTTAAGGGCTTGTAAGTCAGCATTTCACTGTGAGGTCTACACTGTTGGTTAAGGGCTTGTAAGTAAGCATTTCACTGTGAGGTCTACACTGTTGGTTAAGGGCTTGTAAGTCAGCATTTCACTGTGAGGTCTACACTGTTGGTTAAGGGCTTGTAAGTCAGCATTTCACTGTGAGGTCTACACTGTTGGTTAAGGGCTTGTAAGTCAGCATTTCACTGTGAGGTCTACACTGTTGGTTAAGGGCTTGTAAGTCAGCATTTCACTGTGAGGTCTACACTGTTGGTTAAGGGCTTGTAAGTCAGCATTTCACTGTGAGGTCTACACTGTTGGTTAAGGGCTTGTAAGTCAGCATTTCACTGTGAGGTCTACACTGTTGGTTAAGGGCTTGTAAGTCAGCATTTCACTGTGAGGTCTACACTGTTGGTTAAGGGCTTGTAAGTCAGCATTTCACTGTGAGGTCTACACTGTTGGTTAAGGGCTTGTAAGTCAGCATTTCACTGTGAGGTCTACACTGTTGGTTAAGGGCTTGTAAGTCAGCATTTCACTGTGAGGTCTACACTGTTGATTAAGGGCTTGTAAGTAAGCATTTCACTGTGAGGTCTACACTGTTGGTTAAGGGCTTGTAAGTCAGCATTTCACTGTGAGGTCTACACTGTTGATTAAGGGCTTGTAAGTCAGCATTTCACTGTGAGGTCTACACTGTTGATTAAGGGCTTGTAAGTCAGCATTTCACTGTGAGGTCTACACTGTTGATTAAGGGCTTGTAAGTCAGCATTTCACTGTGAGGTCTACACTGTTGGTTAAGGGCTTGTAAGTCAGCATTTCACTGTGAGGTCTACACTGTTGGTTAAGGGCTTGTAAGTCAGCATTTCACTGTGAGGTCTACACTGTTGGTTAAGGGCTTGTAAGTCAGCATTTCACTGTGAGGTCTACACTGTTGATTAAGGGCTTGTAAGTCAGCATTTCACTGTGAGGTCTACACTGTTGGTTAAGGGCTTGTAAGTAAGCATTTCACTGTGAGGTCTACACTGTTGGTTAAGGGCTTGTAAGTCAGCATTTCACTGTGAGGTCTACACTGTTGATTAAGGGCTTGTAAGTCAGCATTTCACTGTGAGGTCTACACTGTTGGTTAAGGGCTTGTAAGTCAGCATTTCACTGTGAGGTCTACACTGTTGGTTAAGGGCTTGTAAGTCAGCATTTCACTGTGAGGTCTACACTGTTGGTTAAGGGCTTGTAAGTCAGCATTTCACTGTGAGGTCTACACTGTTGGTTAAGGGCTTGTAAGTCAGCATTTCACTGTGAGGTCTACACTGTTGATTAAGGGCTTGTAAGTCAGCATTTCACTGTGAGGTCTACACTGTTGATTAAGGGCTTGTAAGTCAGCATTTCACTGTTGTTAAGGGCTTGTAAGTCAGCATTTCTAGGTCTACTGTTGATTAAGGGCTTGTAAGTAAGCATTTCACTGTGAGGTCTACACTGTTGGTTAAGGGCTTGTAAGTCAGCATTTCACTGTGAGGTCTACACTGTTGATTAAGGGCTTGTAAGTCAGCATTTCACTGTGAGGTCTACACTGTTGGTTAAGGGCTTGTAAGTCAGCATTTCACTGTGAGGTCTACACTGTTGATTAAGGGCTTGTAAGTCAGCATTTCACTGTGAGGTCTACACTGTTGGTTAAGGGCTTGTAAGTCAGCATTTCACTGTGAGGTCTACACTGTTGGTTAAGGGCTTGTAAGTCAGCATTTCACTGTGAGGTCTACACTGTTGGTTAAGGGCTTGTAAGTCAGCATTTCACTGTGAGGTCTACACTGTTGGTTAAGGGCTTGTACATTTCACTGTGAGGTCTGTTGATTAAGGGCTTGTAAGTAAGCATTTCACTGTGAGGTCTACACTGTTGGTTAAGGGCTTGTAAGTCAGCATTTCACTGTGAGGTCTACACTGTTGGTTAAGGGCTTGTAAGTCAGCATTTCACTGTGAGGTCTACACTGTTGATTAAGGGCTTGTAAGTCAGCATTTCACTGTGAGGTCTACACTGTTGATTAAGGGCTTGTAAGTCAGCATTTCACTGTAAGGTCTACACTGTTGGTTAAGGGCTTGTAAGTATGCATTTCACTGTGAGGTCTACACTGTTGGTTAAGGGCTTGTAAGTCAGCATTTCACTGTGAGGTCTACACTGTTGATTAAGGGCTTGTAAGTCAGCATTTCACTGTGAGGTCTACACTGTTGATTAAGGGCTTGTAAGTCAGCATTTCACTGTGAGTTCTACACTGTTGGTTAAGGGCTTGTAAGTCAGCATTTCACTGTGAGGTCTACACTGTTGGTTAAGGGCTTGTAAGTCAGCATTTCACTGTGAGGTCTACACTGTTGGTTAAGGGCTTGTAAGTCAGCATTTCACTGTGAGGTCTACACTGTTGGTTAAGGACTTGTAAGTCAGCATTTCACTGTGAGGTCTACACTGTTGGTTAAGGGCTTGTAAGTCAGCATTTCACTGTGAGGTCTACACTGTTGATTAAGGGCTTGTATGTAAGCATTTCACTGTGAGGTCTACACTGTTGATTAAGGGCTTGTAAGTAAGCATTTCACTGTGAGGTCTACACTGTTGGTTAAGGGCTTGTAAGTCAGCATTTCACTGTGAGGTCTACACTGTTGGTTAAGGGCTTATAAGTCAGCATTTCACTGTGAGGTCTACACTGTTGATTAAGGGCTTGTAAGTAAGCATTTCACTGTGAGGTCTACACTGTTGATTAAGGGCTTGTAAGTAAGCATTTCACTGTGAGGTCTACACTGTTGATTAAGGGCTTGTAAGTCAGCATTTCACTGTAAGGTCTACACTGTTGGTTAAGGGCTTGTAAGTATGCATTTCACTGTGAGGTCTACACTGTTGGTTAAGGGCTTGTAAGTAAGCATTTCACTGTGAGGTCTACACTGTTGATTAAGGGCTTGTAAGTCAGCATTTCACTGTGAGGTCTACACTGTTGATTAAGGGCTTGTAAGTCAGCATTTCACTGTGAGGTCTACACTGTTGATTAAGGGCTTGTAAGTCAGCATTTCACTGTGAGGTCTACACTGTTGATTAAGGGCTTGTAAGTCAGCATTTCACTGTGAGGTCTACACTGTTGATTAAGGGCTTGTAAGTCAGCATTTCACTGTGAGGTCTACACTGTTGATTAAGGGCTTGTAAGTCAGCATTTCATTGTGAGGTCTACACTGTTGGTTAAGGGCTTGTAAGTCAGCATTTCACTGTGAGGTCTACACTGTTGGTTAAGGGCTTGTAAGTCAGCATTTCACTGTGAGGTCTACACTGTTGATTAAGGGCTTGTAAGTCAGCATTTCACTGTGAGGTCTACACTGTTGATTAAGGGCTTGTAAGTCAGCATTTCATTGTGAGGTCTACACTGTTGGTTAAGGGCTTGTAAGTCAGCATTTCACTGTGAGGTCTACACTGTTGGTTAAGGGCTTGTAAGTAAGCATTTCACTGTGAGGTCTACACTGTTGATTAAGGGCTTGTAAGTCAGCATTTCACTGTGAGGTCTACACTGTTGATTAAGGGCTTGTAAGGCAGCATTTCACTGTGAGGTCTACACTGTTGGTTAAGGGCTTGTAAGTCAGCATTTCACTGTGAGGTCTACACTGTTGGTTAAGGGCTTGTAAGTAAGCATTTCACTGTGAGGTCTACACTGTTGGTTAAGGGCTTGTAAGTAAGCATTTCACTGTGAGGTCTACACTGTTGGTTAAGGGCTTATAAGTCAGCATTTCACTGTGAGGTCTACACTGTTGGTTAAGGGCTTGTAAGTCAGCATTTCACGGTTGTATTTGACGCATGTGACAAATAACGTTTGATTTGATTTGATTTGACTGGAAGTCTACAGGTGCAGCTAGCATGTTAAATACTGCTTTAACCCTGTCTTCCTTCCTCAGGTGCAGCTAGCATGTTAAATACTGTATTAACCCTGTCTTCCTTCCTCAGGTGCAGCTAGCATGTTAAATACTGTATTAACCCTGTATTCCTTCCTCAGGTGCAGCTAGCATGTTAAATACTGCATTAACCCTGTCTTCCTTCCTCAGGTGCAGCTAGCATGTTAAATACTGTATTAACCCTGTCTTCCTTCCTCAGGTGCAGCTAGCATGTTAAATACTGTATTAACCCTGTCTTCCTTCCTCAGGTGCAGCTAGCATGTTAAATACTGCATTAACCCTGTCTTCCTTCCTCAGGTGCAGCTAGCATGTTAAATACTGTATTAACCCTGTCTTCCTTCCTCAGGTGCAGCTAGCATGTTAAATACTGTATTAACCCTGTCTTCCTTCCTCAGGTGCAGCTAGCATGTTAAATACTGTATTAACCCTGTCTTCCTTCCTCAGGTGCAGCTAGCATGTTAAATACTGCATTAACCCTGTCTTCCTTCCTCATGTGCAGCTAGCATGTTAAATACTGTATTAACCCTGTCTTCCTTCCTCAGGTGCAGCTAGCATGTTAAATACTATATTAACCCTGTCTTCCTCAGGTGCAGCTAGCATGTTAAATACTGCATGAACCCTGTCTTCCTTCCTCAGGTGCAGCTAGCATGTTAAATACTGCATGAACCCTGTCTTCCTTCCTCAGGTGCAGCTAGCATGTTAAATACTGCATGAACCCTGTCTTCCTTCCTCAGGTGCAGCTAGCATGTTAAATACTGCATGAACCCTGTCTTCCTTCCTCAGGTGCAGCTAGCATGTTAAATACTGCGTGAACCCTGTCTTCCTTCCTCAGGTGCAGCTAGCATGTTAAATACTGCATGAACCCTGTCTTCCTTCCTCAGGTGCAGCTAGCATGTTAAATACTGCATGAACCCTGTCTTCCTTCCTCAGGTGCAGCTAGCATGTTAAATACTGCATGAACCCTGTCTTCCTTCCTCAGGTGCAGCTAGCATGTTAAATACTGTATTAACCCTGTCTTCCTTCCTCAGGTGCAGCTAGCATGTTAAATACTGTATTAACCCTGTCTTCCTTCCTCAGGTGCAGCTAGCATGTGAAATACTGCATTAACCCTGTCTTCCTTCCTCGGGTGCAGCTAGCATGTTAAATACTGTATTAACCCTGTCTTCCTTCCTCAGGTGCAGCTAGCATGTTAAATACTGTATTAACCCTGTCTTCCTTCCTCAGGTGCAGCTAGCATGTTAAATACTGCATTAACCCTGTCTTCCTTCCTCATGTGCAGCTAGCATGTTAAATACTGTATTAACCTTGTCTTCCTTCCTCAGGTGCAGCTAGCATGTTAAATACTGTATTAACCCTGTCTTCCTTCCTCAGGTGCAGCTAGCATGTTAAATACTGTATTAACCCTGTCTTCCTTCCTCAGGTGTGTTTCTTTGTGGCTCTCTACTACAATGTCATCATCGCATGGAGTCTCTTCTACATGGGCAACTCCTTCCAGTATCCTCTACCTTGGGAGCAGTGTCCCATCAACATGACCACCAATAACACTGGTATTCACGAGCTGTGTGTGTGTGTGTGTGTGTGTGTGTGTGTGTGTGTGTGTGTGTGTGTGTGTGTGTGTGTGTGTGTGTGTGTGTGTGTGTGTGTGTGTGTGTGTGTGTGTGTGTGTGTGTGTGTGTGTGTGTGTGTGTGTGTGTGTGTGTGTGTGTGTGTGTGTGTGGTTCATATCATGCTTCTCCTTATTTGTGTTTAGATGTGTAATGGACACATTGTATTCTACAAGAGCAGGGTTTGTGTATGTAAACTATAAATCTCTCTCTCTCACTCACTCTCTCTCACTCCCCTCTCTCTCTCACTTCCTCTCCCTCCTTCTCTCTCTGTCTCTCGCTCTCTCTGTCTGTCAGTAAAGGAATGCTTAGGTAGCTCCCCAACCTCATACTTCTGGTTCCGGAAGGCTCTAGACATCACAGACTCCATCGATGAGTCTGGTGAGTTTAACCCCATCATGACTGGCTGTCTGATGGCTGCCTGGGCCATCGTCTGTCTAGCCATGATCAAAGGCATCAAGTCATCTGCCAAGGTAAGGACGCTCTCAGTTCATCTTTTTCACAACATATAACATGTTGCAAACAGTATAACGGGTCACCACCTGCCTTGACCCTCAGTAATGTCGCCGCTGGCAACCACTAACCATGATTATGGTAGGCTAGTAGTTAACACGCTAGCTGTGAAGGAAAGTGGCTGAATTCTGTTTTTGGCAAATGTTACTTTTAAATTGTTTAATGTTAATGTTAATGTCCTCCTTCGTTGACCTTGTCTTGTTAAATGTTTTTTTTTTCATATATAGTTTTTAAAAGAGAATGTAGAATCATAAAACACGGGACGAGATGTTAAAAACTGTCCATTGTGCCAATAGATGGAATGCACTCGCATGAGATTTGCCGTGATGTTGACAGAGTGGCATGGGAGGTTTATTTCTTAGACTGGGGTAAGATGTCAATTTTTGGGACACATCCTCAGTAGTGTGCCTTCGAATCAGTGGGTGTTTCGGCCTTTAATCACTAAACACCCTCATCAAAGGTGGCCAGCTAAAGGGTGATCAAGCCTTAGCTTGTGTCCCATGCACGTGGAAAAATGAGTTGCTGGCCAATATCGACAAGCATCTTCCAGTCCCGGGCCATGGCTAGGTGTCCAGTTTCTGGCTTTGTAGGAGGATACTTGGGCCTTTTCTGTCCCTCCCGGATGAATGTTGTTGTTTTGACGGGATTGCTTGTTTTTGGAGGTAATGAATTGGTTGCACTCCTCTTGGTCTCAAGTGCTGCAGCCAGGCTCTTGAGGACCTGATTGTGCCTCCAGGTGTAGCGGCCTTGTGAGAGGCTGGTCTTGCAACCTGTCATTATATGCCTGAGAGTCGCTGGAGCTGGGCAGAGGGGGCAGGTCGAGTCCTCGCCATACCATTGATGTAGATGTTTTGGTGATGGAAGCACATCATAAACAGCTCTTATGATGAAGCTGATGTTGCTTGCCTCCATTTGCCAAAGCTCACTCCAGTTGATCTTTCTCCTCTCCAGACCTTCCCACCGCGTCCATTGCCCTTGTTTAGCAAGAGAGACAGCCTTTGCACTTCTTGCAGTCTCCTCCTGTCTGCGCACCTCCTCGACCACCAGCTTCCTGCGTTCAGATGTTGTTGCCTTATGGAACGTTGGTTTGCTTGCTGCCAGGCCAAAGCCTCCTCTTCCATGCTGGATATTCCCCACAATGTCTTGGTGTCTCAGGGCTGATGTTGCTTGCTGCACAGCCTTGGATGATGTCCATTTCCGTCCAGTTTGTAGGGGAGGTGCAGCCTTGCTAATGGTCTGGTCTTTGGAGTCCTTCAATGTCATCTGAAGTCTTACTTTAGAGCACTTGTACTCCTCCGTTAGACTTGTAAGAGGTAGTTCAAGGACCCCTTTGCCATAGAGGCCGATGTTACTCAGGCATCGTGGGACACCCAGCCATTTCTTCACGTATGAGGTAATGGTTCGCTCCATCTTCTCCACTGTTGTTATTGGGACCTCATAGACGGTGAGTGGCCACATTACCCGGGGAGAAGTCCAAACTGTAGGCACCAATGCTTGAGCCTCCCAGGCAGTAGGGCCTTGTTGATGTTCTCAAGACTGTCGGCGATGTCCTGCCTTACTTGCTGCACTTGATCTTTATCCCGGAGGCTTTCGTTGTACCATCTACCCAGGCTCTTGATGGGTTGCTCAGACACGGTTGGTATCGGGTCATCTCCAATGCAGAAGCTCACATCTTTAAGCTGTCCCTTAACTATGGAGATGCTTCGAGATTTGCTTGGCTTGATTTTCATCCGGGCTCACTTGATGTTATCCTGCAGTTTTGCAAGTAGGTGGGAGATGGATCCCTTCCTTAGTTCTTTCACCGCCGACCACCCATCTCGATGCCCTGATGATGACTTCCATGGCCATAGTGAAGGCCAGAGGAGAAATTGTACAGCCTGCCATTATGCCTACTTCCAAGCACTGTCATGTTGTTGTGAAGTCAGGTGTTGTTGAGGAATGGGGCTGGAGAAATGCAACCTCTCCTAAATCCATAGACATATTTTACAATCTCCATTAAAAGAAGTGATGGTTCCTAATTGTATTGTAATTCTCCTTAGGTGATGTATTTCTCCTCAGTCTTCCCCTATGCTGTGCTGCTCATCTTCCTCGTCAGAGGCTTGATGCTGGACGGAGCCATGGAGGGAATCGCCTACATGTTCTACCCTAAAGTAAGTACTAATATAACTATAATATATTTAATTGATTTTGCACTTTTAATTACAAGTAGAGTCTCAAAGATGTACAAAGATGCTTAAAAACAAGAATAAAAAAAACATGAATTTCTATTCACTTCCTGAATTGACAGCTTATAAATAGAATAGAATTTAGTCTTATGCTGTCTCTCTCTCTCTCTCTCTCTCTCTCTCTCTCTCTCTCTCTCTCTCTCTCTCTCTCTCTCTCTCTCTCTCTCTCTCTCTCTCTCTCTCTCCTCTCTCTTCTCTCTTTCTTCTCTTGCTTTCTTCTTTCTCTCTCTCTCTCTCCCTTTTGTCTCTCTCTCTCTCTCTCTCTCTCTCTCTCTCTCTCTCTCTCTCTCTCTCTCTCTCTCTCTCTCTCTCTCTCTCTCTCTCTCTCTCTCTCTCTCTTTCTTCTCTTGCTCTCTCTCTCTCTCTCTCTCTCTCTCTCTCTCTTTCTTCTCTCTCCCTTTTGCTCTTCTCTCTCTTCTCTCTCTCTCTCTCCTTCTTTTGTCTCTCTCTCTCTCTCTCTCTCTCTCTCTCTCTCTCTCTCTCTCTCTCTCTCTCTCTCTCTCTGTCTCAGATAGAAATTTGGGCTGAGGTGCAGGTGTGGCGGCAGGCAGCCACACAGGTGTTCTTTGCCCTGGGCCTGGGCTACGGCTCTGTGATTGCCTACTCTTCCTACAACCCCATCCACAACAACTGTCACCGTGACGCGCTCATGGTCTCTTGCATCAACTTCATGACCTCAGTGCTCGCATCACTGGTGGTGTTCGTAGTGCTGGGCTTCAGGGCCAAGAACATTGTCCTGAACTGCATCACCCAGTAAGTGTGGAGTCAAGGGGGGGATTGTGGGTGTGTGTTTGTGAGTGAGTGAGTGAGTGTTGTAGGAATTCCTCTATGTTTTAACACCCAATTAAAATTAAACACTCTGTCAATTCAAAATGGATATGTATGACCCTTATTAGTATAAAAATGGACAGAGCCCAGTCTTAAAGTCAAACAGCAGCCTTTATTCACGAGAGTACTGCTCCTTACACATTTTACCACAGGTTATAAACTTAAAATGACGTCATTAGTTTCAGTACCCACCCGTGCCATCTCCGCTCTAATACAAAGGCTGTATGTTTCTCACATCGTCTTCCCCATTAAGATGATATATGACTGAGCTTAGGACAGCTGGTGTAGATAAGCCTTCTAGCCAGTCTGGCTATGAGTTCATTCATTTCTACCATGGTACAGACAGTCATTGTATTCATTGCACACATTATATTCAGTACTAAGATTAAAAATACAATTCATACATATACAGTAACATAATAGTATTCTGATTAGTACATATACAGTAACATAATTGTATTCTGATTAGTCAGTCCTGATTGAAATGTATACATAATTAGTCATCATTGATAAAAAATTCCTTTAACAGTGAGTGAGTGAGTGAGTGAGTGAGTGAGTGAGTGAGTGAGTGAGTGAGTGAGTGGGAGTGGTGAGTGAGTGAGTGAGTGGTGAGTGAGTGAGTGAGTGGTGAGTGAGTGAGTGAGTGAGTGAGTGAGTGAGTGAGTGAGTGAGTGAGTGAGAAATGTCATTTTGTTACTTCGGATGAACTATCCCTTTATAAAGCATGTCAATATTATGGAAACACATCCAAGACATGTCTATATGTACACTCTTAGAAAGAAAGGTGCTATCTAGAACCTTAAAGGGTTCTTCAACTGTCCACATAGGAGAACCCTTTGAAGAACTATTGTTGGTTGCAGGTAGAACCCTTTTGGTTCCAGTTTCTACATGGAACCAAAAAGGGTTCTACATGGAACCAAAAAGGGTTCTACCTGGAACCATAATGGTCCTCCTATGGGTCCATCTGACTAACCTTTTCTGAACCTTTTTTTCTCCGAGTGTAAGCATACCTTCAAATGAAGTATTAGCGATGTACCGAAGGGAATTTCGATATTGAGAGCTTGGAATTATCATGTTCTATCTGCAATTTTGACCAAATTGAGTTCTGGACATTTTCTTGTTCTGTTCAATGTTCTCTACCTATATAGTACTCTAAATAACCCCCAATTCATGTTGTTAAGTGAATAAGGATATGAGCTAGAAATTTCTCACACCATTCAAAACAATAAGGGTTGGTAACTTTCAAGCCAATTACCTCAGAATCAACTTTTTACAGAAGGAACCTTATAATTCTAAGCTCGGACAACGTCACCTCCTACCCTTCAGAAATCTGGGCCTGTTAAATGACATGGCCACACATGGAAGCAACCATCACTGGTGGCCATGGTTCAACATGTCTGATCCTGCCTCCGTCACCATACCTGACTACAGAGAGTGGTACCATCACTACGGCTCCCAGGTGGGGACAAACATCACCGACTGTGACCTGGATGAGGAGATGAGCAAGGTGAGGGTTAGATTAGGTTTTAGGGGGCTTGTGGTTCAAATCCTATTTTCAGAAATAATGGAGAAAGGAGTCCTTTGTAATGTAGGCACAAAGTTATTTATAAGGAGCTGTCTTTACGTGGCTCTAACTGTCTTTACGTGGCTCTAACTGTCTTTACCTGGCTCTACCTGTCTTTACCTGGCTCTAACTGTCTTTACCTGGCTCTAACTGTCTTTACCTGGCTCTAACTGTCTTTACGTGGCTCTAACTGTCTTTACCTGGCTCTAACTGTCTTTACCTGGCTCTAACTGTCTTTACCTGGCTCTAACTGTCTTTACCTGGCTCTAACTGTCTTTACGTGGCTCTAACTGTCTTTACGTGGCTCTAACTGTCTTTACCTGGCTCTAACTGTCTTTACCTGGCTCTAACTGTCTTTACGTGGCTCTAACTGTCTTTACCTGACTCTAACTGTCTTTACCTGGCTCTAACTGTCTTTACCTGGCTCTAACTGTCTTTACCTGGCTCTAACTGTCTTTACCTGGCTCTAACTGTCTTTACCTGGCTCTAACTGTTTCCCCTACCTTGTATTCCCTCTCTTTCTTCACCCCTTACAACCTCCTGTTAACACCTTGCCCCCCCTCACTCATCCTCTCTCTCCCTCCCTCGTTATCTCCCTACCTCCCGTGTTCTCTCACTCCCTCCCGTGTTCTTTCCCTACCTCCCGTGTTCTCTCCTTCCCTCCCGTGTTCTCTCCCTACCTCCCATGTCCCCCACCTCCCGTGTTCTCTCCCTCCCGTGTTCTCTCCCTCCCGTGTTCTCTCCCTCCCTCCCGTGTTCTCTCCCTACCTCCCGTGTTCTCTCCCTATCTCCCGTGTTCTTTCCCTACCTCCCGTGTTCTCTCCCTCCCGTGTTCTCTCCCTACCTCCCATATTCTCTCCCTCCTTCGTTCTCTCCTTCGTTTCCCTCCCTCGTTCCCACGTTCTCTCCCTCCCTCCCGTGTTCTCTCCCTACCTCCCGTGTCCCCCCTCCCGTGTTCCTCCCTACCTCCCGTGTTCTCTCCCTACCTCCCGTGTTCTCTCCCTACCTCCCGTGTTCTCTCCCTACCTCCCGTGTTCTCTCCCTACCTCCCGTGTTCTCTCCCTCCCTCCCGTGTTCTCTCCCCTCCCTCCCGTGTTCTCTCCCTCCCTCCCTCCCGTGTTCTCTCCCTACCTCCCGTGTTCTCCCTCCCCCTCCCGTGTTCTCTCCCTACCTCCCGTGTTCTCTCCCTACCTCCCGTGTTCTCTCCCTACCTCCTGTGTTCTCTCCCTCCTGTGTTCTCTCCCCACCTCCCGTGTTCTCTCCCTCCTTCGTTCTCTCCTTCGTTCCCTCCCTCATTCCCACGTTCTCTCCCTCACTCATTCTCTCCCTCCCTCCCATGTTCTCTCCCCCCTCCCTTCCTCCCTCCCTCGTTCTCTCCCTTTCTCTATTACATTTTACCCCCCCTCTCTAACCCATTTCTAACCCATTTCTAACCCATTTCTAACCCATATCTAACCCCTCTCTAACCCATATCCTACCCCTCTCTAACCCATCGCTAACCCATATCTAACCCCTCTCTAACCCATATAATAATAATAATAATATATGCCATTTAGCAGACGCTTTTATCCAAAGCGACTTACAGTCATGTGTGCATACATTCTATGTATGGGTGGTCCCGGGAATCGAACCCACTACCCTGGCGTTACAAGCGCATATGTCGCTCAAACCCTCTTAATTTCAATACGTTGTTGAGAAAGGCAGGTTACAAATATCAACATAATCCACATAGAATACAGTTTACAAATATCATCATATTCCACATAGAATACAGGTTACAAATATCAACATACTCCACATAGAATACAGTTTACAAATATCATCATATTCCACATAGAATACAGGTTACAAATATCAACATACTCCACATAGAATACAGGTTACAAATATCAACAACATACTCCACATAGAATACAGGTTACAAATATCATCATATTCCACATAGAATACAGGTTGCAAATATCAACATACTCCACATAGAATACAGGTTGCAAATATCATCATATTCCACATAGAATACAAGTTACAAATATCAACATACTCCACATAGAATACAAGTTACAAATATCAACATACTCCACATAGAATACAAGTTACAAATATCAACATACTCCACATAGAATACAAGTTACAAATATCAACATACTCCAAATAGAATACAAGTTGCAAATATCAACATACTCCATATAGAATACAAGTTACAAATATCAACATACTCCACATAGAATACAAGTTACAAATATCAACATACTCCACGTAAATGAATGTGTTTGTCCCTCTTGTCCCTCTCTCTCTAACCCCCAGGGTGTGGAAGGGACGGGCCTGGCGTTCATTGCCTTCACAGAGGCCATGGCCCAGTTCCCTGCCAGCCCCTTCTGGTCCACGCTCTTCTTCCTCATGCTGCTCAACCTGGGCATGAGCACCATGTTCGGCACCATGCAGGGGATCCTCACCCCCTCATGGACAACTTCAGCCTGCTGGGACGCCACCGGACCATGCTCACAGGTAATACAGACATGTTCACACACACCAATGACCCAATACACAAATGCACCCACAAATGCACCCACGTATACACACGTGCGCACACACTCAACTAAATGTTTCAAAGACAGACAAAGAGCACAACTACAAACTGAAACACCAAAAAATATAACAAGTTTTAGTTTGTAGTTGTGCTCTTTGTCTGTCTTTGAAACATTTAGTCTGCGTGTCACTGTTCTTTGCGTGTCACTGTTCTTTGTCATTATGGTTCAGTGTGTCACTAAATAGCTGTGTTCTTTGTCATTATGGTTCAGTGTGTTACTAAATAGCTGTGTTCTTTGTCATTATGGTTCAGTGTGTTACTAAATAGCTGTTCTTTGTCATTGTGGTTCAGTAGGTCACTAAATAGCTGTGTTCTTTGTCATTATGGTTCAGTAGGTCACTAAATAGCTGTGTTCTTTGTCATTATGGTTCAGTGTGTTACTAAATAGCTGTGTTCTTTGTCATTATGGTTCAGTGTGTTACTAAATAGCTGTTCTTTGTCATTATGGTTCAGTGTGTTACTAAATAGCTGTGTTCTTTGTCATTATGGTTCAGTAGGTCACTAAATAGCTGTGTTCTTTGTCATTGTGGTTCAGTAGGTCACTAAATAGCTGTGTTCTTTGTCGTTATGGTTCAGTAGGTCACTAAATAGCTGTGTTCTTTGTCATTATGGTTCAGTAGGTCACTAAATAGCTGTGTTCTTTGTCATTATGATTCAGTGTGTCACTAAATAGCCGTGTTCTTTGTCGTTATGGTTCAGTGTGTCACTAAATAGCTGTGTTCTTTGTCGTTATGGTTCAGTAGGTCACTAAATAGCTGTGTTCTTTGTTGTTATGGTTCAATGAGTCACTAAATAGCTGTGTTCTTTGTTGTTATGGTTCAATGAGTCACTAAATAGCTGTGTTCTTTGTTGTTATGGTTCAGTGTGCAGCTGTTCCCTGGGCTTTGTGATCGGACTTTTGTTTACCCAGCGCTCTGGGAACTACTTTGTGACAATGTTCGATGACTACTCTGCTACCCTACCCCTGATCATCGTGGTGGTCTTTGAGACATTCGCTGTGGCCTGGGTGTACGGAGCTGACCGGTAAGATGTTCAAACAGGTTTACCAATGCCAATGTAATAGTGTAATACCAATGTAATAGTGTAATACCAGTGTAATAGTGTAATACCAGTGTAATAGTATAATACCAGTGTAATAGTGTAATACCAGTGTAATAGTATAATACCAGTGTAATAGTGTAATACCAGTGTAATAGTATAATACCAGTGTAATAGTGTAATACCAGTGTAATAGTATAATACCAGTGTAATAGTATAATACCAGTATAATACCAGTGTAATAGTATAATACCAGTGTAATAGTATAATACCAGTGTAATAGTATAATACCAGTGTAATAGTGTAATACCAGTGTAATAGTATAATACCAGTGTAATAGTGTAATACCAGTGTAATAGTATAATACCAGTGTAATAGTATAATACCAGTATAATACCAGTGTAATAGTATAATACCAGTGTAATAGTATAATACCAGTGTAATAGTATAATACCAGTGTAATAGTATAATACCAGTGTAATAGTATAATACCAGTGTAATAGTATAATACCAGTGTAATAATACCAGTGTAATAGTATAATACCAGTGTAATAGTATAATACCAGTGTAATAGTATAATACCAGTGTAATAGTATAATACCAGTGTAATAGTGTAATACCAGTGTAATAGTATAATACCAGTGTAATAGTGTAATACCAGTGTAATAGTATAATACCAGTGTAATAGTATAATACCAGTATAATACCAGTGTAATAGTATAATACCAGTGTAATAGTATAATACCAGTGTAATAGTATAATACCAGTGTAATAGTATAATACCAGTGTAATAGTGTAATACCAGTGTAATAGTATAATACCAGTGTAATAGTATAATACCAATGTAATAGTGTAATACCAGTGTAATACCAATGTAATAGTATAATACCAGTGTAATACCAATGTAATAGTGTAATACCAGTGTAATAGTATAATACCAGTGTAATAGTATAATACCAGTGTAATACCAGTGTAATAGTGTAATACCAGTGTAATAGTATAATACCAGTGTAATAGTGTAATACCAGTGTAATAGTATAATACCAGTGTAATAGTGTAATACCAGTGTAATAGTATAATACCAGTGTAATAGTGTAATACCAGTGTAATGGTATAATACCAGTGTAATAGTATAATACCAGTGTAATAGTATAATACCAGTGTAATAGTATAATACCAGTGTAATAGTATAATACCAGTGTAATAGTGTAATACCAGTGTAATAGTGTAATACCAGTGTAATAGTGTAATACCAGTGTAATAGTATAATACCAGTGTAATAGTGTAATACCAGTGTAATAGTATAATACCAGTGTAATAGTATAATACCAGTGTAATAGTATAATACCAGTGTAATACCAGTGTAATAGTATAATACCAGTGTAATAGTATAATACCAGTGTAATACCAGTGTAATAGTATAATACCAGTGTAATAGTATAATACCAGTGTAATAGTATAATACCAGTGTAATAGTATAATACCAGTGTAATAGTATAATACCAGTGTAATACCAGTGTAATAGTATAATACCAGTGTAATAGTATAATACCAGTGTAATACCAGTGTAATAGTATAATACCAGTGTAATAGTATAATACCAGTGTAATACCAGTGTAATAGTATAATACCAGTGTAATAGTATAATACCAGTGTAATAGTATAATACCAGTATAATACCAGTGTAATAGTATAATACCAGTGTAATAGTATAATACCAGTGTAATAGTATAATACCAGTGTAATAGTATAATACCAGTGTAATAGTATAATACCAGTGTAATAGTATAATACCAGTGTAATAGTGTAATACCAGTGTAATAGTATAATACCAGTGTAATAGTATAATACCAGTGTAATAGTATAATACCAGTGTAATAGTATAATACCAGTGTAATAGTGTAATACCAGTGTAATAGTGTAATACCAGTGTAATAGTATAATACCAGTGTAATAGTATAATACCAGTGTAATAGTATAATACCAGTGTAATAGTATAATACCAGTATAATACCAGTGTAATAGTATAATACCAGTGTAATAGTATAATACCAGTGTAATAGTATAATACCAGTGTAATAGTATAATACCAGTGTAATAGTGTAATACCAGTGTAATACCAGTGTAATAGTATAATACCCGTGTAATAGTGTAATACCAGTGTAATAGTATAATACCAGTGTAATAGTATAATACCAGTGTAATAGTGTAATACCAGTGTAATAGTATAATACCAGTGTAATACCAGTGTAATAGTATAATACCAGTGTAATAGTATAATACCAGTGTAATAGTGTAATACCAGTGTAATAGTGTAATACCAGTGTAATAGTGTACTACCAGTGTAATAGTATAATACCAGTGTAATAGTATAATACCAGTGTAATAGTATAATACCAGTGTAATAGTATAATACCAGTGTAATACCAGTGTAATAGTATAATACCAGTGTAATAGTATAATACCAGTGTAATAGTGTAATACCAGTGTAATAGTATAATACCAGTGTAATAGTATAATACCAGTGTAATACCAGTGTAATAGTATAATACCAGTGTAATAGTATAATACCAGTGTAATAGTATAATACCAGTGTAATACCAGTGTAATAGTATAATACCAGTGTAATAGTATAATACCAGTGTAATAGTATAATACCAGTGTAATAGTGTAATACCAGTGTAATAGTATAATACCAGTGTAATAGTATACCAGTGTAATAGTGTAATACCAGTGTAATAGTATAATACCAGTGTAATAGTGTAATACCAGTGTAATAGTGTAATACCAGTGTAATAGTATAATACCAGTGTAATAGTATAATACCAGTGTAATAGTATAATACCAGTGTAATAGTATAATACCAGTGTAATAGTATAATACCAGTGTAATAGTGTAATACCAGTGTAATAGTATAATACCAGTGTAATAGTATAATACCAGTGTAATAGTATAATACAGTGTAATAGTATAATACCAGTGTAATAGTGTAATACCAGTGTAATACCAGTGTAATAGTATAATACCAGTGTAATAGTATAATACCAGTGTAATAGTATAATACCAGTGTAATAGTGTAATACCAGTGTAATAGTATAATACCAGTGTAATAGTATAATACCAGTGTAATAGTATAATACCAGTGTAATAGTATAATACCAGTATAATACCAGTGTAATAGTATAATACCAGTGTAATAGTATAATACCAGTGTAATAGTATAATACCAGTGTAATAGTATAATACCAGTGTAATAGTGTAATACCAGTGTAATACCAGTGTAATAGTATAATACCCGTGTAATAGTGTAATACCAGTGTAATAGTATAATACCAGTGTAATAGTATAATACCAGTGTAATAGTGTAATACCAGTGTAATAGTATAATACCAGTGTAATACCAGTGTAATAGTATAATACCAGTGTAATAGTATAATACCAGTGTAATAGTGTAATACCAGTGTAATAGTGTAATACCAGTGTAATAGTGTACTACCAGTGTAATAGTATAATACCAGTGTAATAGTATAATACCAGTGTAATAGTATAATACCAGTGTAATACCAGTGTAATAGTATAATACCAGTGTAATAGTATAATACCAGTGTAATAGTGTAATACCAGTGTAATAGTATAATACCAGTGTAATAGTATAATACCAGTGTAATACCAGTGTAATAGTATAATACCAGTGTAATAGTATAATACCAGTGTAATAGTATAATACCAGTGTAATACCAGTGTAATAGTATAATACCAGTGTAATAGTATAATACCAGTGTAATAGTATAATACCAGTGTAATAGTGTAATACCAGTGTAATAGTATAATACCAGTGTAATAGTATACCAGTGTAATAGTGTAATACCAGTGTAATAGTATAATACCAGTGTAATAGTGTAATACCAGTGTAATAGTGTAATACCAGTGTAATAGTATAATACCAGTGTAATAGTATAATACCAGTGTAATAGTATAATACCAGTGTAATAGTATAATACCAGTGTAATAGTATAATACCAGTGTAATAGTATACCAGTGTAATAGTGTAATACCAGTGTAATAGTATAATACCAGTGTAATAGTATAATACCAGTGTAATAGTATAATACCAGTGTAATAGTATAATACCAGTGTAATAGTGTAATACCAGTGTAATACCAGTGTAATAGTATAATACCAGTGTAATAGTATAATACCAGTGTAATAGTGTAATACCAGTGTAATAGTGTAATACCAGTGTAATAGTGAAATACCAGTGTAATAGTATAATACCAGTGTAATAGTGTAATACCAGTGTAATAGTGAAATACCAGTGTAATAGTATAATACCAGTGTAATAGTATAATACCAGTGTAATAGTATAATACCAGTGTAATAGTATAATACCAGTGTAATACCAGTGTAATAGTATAATACCAGTGTAATAGTATAATACCAGTGTAATAGTATAATACCAGTGTAATAGTATAATACCAGTGTAATAGTGTAATACCAGTGTAATACCAGTGTAATAGTATAATACCAGTGTAATAGTATAATACCAGTGTAATAGTATAATACCAGTGTAATAGTGTAATACCAGTGTAATAGTGTAATACCAGTGTAATAGTATAATACCAGTGTAATAGTGTAATACCAGTGTAATAGTATAATACCAGTGTAATAGTATAATACCAGTATAATACCAGTGTAATAGTATAATACCAGTGTAATAGTATAATACCAGTGTAATAGTATAATACCAGTGTAATAGTATAATACCAGTGTAATAGTATAATACCAGTGTAATAGTATAATACCAGTGTAATAGTGTAATACCAGTGTAATAGTATAATACCAGTGTAATAGTATAATACCAGTGTAATAGTGTAATACCAGTGTAATAGTGTAATACCAGTGTAATACCAGTGTAATAGTATAATACCAGTGTAATACCAGTGTAATAGTGTAATACCAGTGTAATAGTGTAATACCAGTGTAATAGTGTAATACCAGTGTAATAGTGTAATATCAGTAGTATACCATAATACCAGTGTAATAGTATAATACCAGTGTAATAGTATAATACCAGTGTAATAGTATAATACCAGTGTAATAGTATAATACCAGTGTAATAGTGTAATACCAGTGTAATAGTGTAATACCAGTGTAATAGTGTAATACCAGTGTAATACCAGTGTAATAGTATAATACCAGTGTAATACCAGTGTAATAGTGTAATACCAGTGTAATAGTGTAATACCAGTGTAATAGTGTAATACCAGTAGTATACCATAATACCAGTGTAATAGTGTAATACCAGTGTAATAGTATAATACCAGTGTAATAGTATAATACCAGTGTAATAGTATAATACCAGTGTAATAGTATAATAACAGTGTAATACCAGTGTAATAGTATAATACCAGTGTAATAGTGTAATACCAGTAGTATACCATAATGCCAGTGTAATAGTATAATACCAGTGTAATAGTATAATACCAGTGTAATAGTATAATACCAGTGTAATAGTATAATACCAGTGTAATAGTATAATACCAGTGATGTACAGTACTCCTTTCTTTGGATAAGTTATTCATGGTTTCTTTTCTACGTCACATTGCGATGTCCCTCCGTAATACGGTACGATCCTGTGTCCCTCCGTAATACGGTACGATCCTGTGTCCCTCCGTACGGTACGGTCCCTCCGTAATACGGTACGATCCTGTGTCCCTCCGTAATACGGTGCGATCCTGTGTCCCTCCGTAATACGGTGCGATCCTGTGTCCCTCCGTAATACGGTACGATCCTGTGTCCCTCCGTAATACGGTACGATCCTGTGTCCCTCCGTAATACGGTACGATCCTGTGTCCCTCCGTAATACGGTACGATCCTGTGTCCCTCCGTAATACGGTACGATCCTGTGTCCCTCCGTAATACGGTACGATCCTGTGTCCCTCCGTAATACTGTACGATCCTGTGTCCCTCCGTAATACGGTACGATCCTGCCTACTTTCTGGATCATGTCCCATACGGTTTTTGAATTGGGCTTCAAGAATATAAAATCAAATTCATCAAAACGCAACCATTTAAGATATACACTGAGTGTACAAAACAATACCTGCTCTATACATGACAGACTGACCAGGTGAGTCCAGGTGAAAGCTATAATCCCTTATTGATGTCACTTGATAAATCCACTTCAATCAGTGTAGATGAAAAGGAGGAGACAGGTTAAAGAAGGATGTTTAAGCCTTGAGACAATTGAGACCTGAATTGTGAATGTGTTCCATTCAGAGGGTGAATGTGTTCCATTCAGAGGGTGAATGTGTTCCATTCACAGGGTGAATGTGTTCCATTCAGAGGGTGAATGTGTTCCATTCACAGGGTGAATGTGTTCCATTCACAGGGTGAATGTGTTCCATTCACAGGGTGAATGTGTTCCATTCAGAGGGTGAATGTGTTCCATTCAGAGGGTGAATGTGTTCCATTCAGAGGGTGAATGGACAAGGCAACATATTTACTGTAAATTCCTTTGAACTCAAACACCGGTTTGAGTCGAGAACTGAAACCCTGCTGGGTTTTCACGCTCAACAGTTTCCCAGATGTATAAAGAATGGTCTACCACCCAAGGACATCCAGCCAATTTGACACAACTGTAGGAAGCATTGGAGTCAACATTGGCCAGCATTCCTATGGAACGCTTTTGACACCTTGTAGAGTCCATGCCCCAATGAAATGAGGCTGTTCTGGGGGAAAAGGGGGACAACTCAATAGGAAAGTGTTCCTAATGTTTTGTATACTTGTGTATTTTTATTTTACTAGGCAAATCAAATCAAATCAAATTTATTTATATAGCCCTTCGTACATCAGCTGATATCTCAAAGTGCTGTACAGAAACCCAGCCTAAAACCCCAAACAGCAAACAATGCAGGTGTAAAAGCACGGTGGCTAGGAAAAACTCCCTAGAAAGGCCAAAACCTAGGAAGAAACCTAGAGAGGAACCGGGCTATGTGGGGTGGCCAGTCCTCTTCTGGCTGTGCCGGGTAGAGATTATAACAGAACATGACCAAGATGTTCAAATGTTCATAAATGACCAGCATGGTCAAATAATAATAAGGCAGAACAGTTGAAACTGGAGCAGCAGCACAGTCAGGTGGACTGGGGACAGCAAGGAGCCATCATGTCAGGTAGTCCTGGGGCACGGTCCTAGGGCTCAGGTCCTCCGAGAGAGAAAAAGAAAGTGGTAGTTGGCAAGTCAGTTAAGAACAAATTCTTGTTTTCAATGGCGGCCTAGGAACAGTGGGTTAACTGCCTGTTCAGGGGCAGAACGACAGATTTGTACCTTGTCAGCTCAGGGATTCAAACTTGCAACCTTTCGGTTCCTAGTCCAACGCTCTAACCACTAGGCTACCCTGCCGCCCCAAATGTCAATGATATTTCTATTTGTGGTTTAATTTACTTCTAACTGTTGCCTTTCATTAAGGTTTTCGACTGCGTTTTATTTTTTGTAATTGAAAACCTTCATGGGTGGCACTGGGTAGAAGTAAATTAACCCACGATACAAATATTATATACATTTTAACTGACCGCGTTTTGATGAATTTGAAAATATAATCTTGAAGGCCATTAAAAAAACGGCGTGGGACATGATCCAGAGAGTAGGCGGGACTTTCATACCATATGGTGGAAATGATTTCTGTGTATGTATGGTGTTATAGTGTAGGAACAGATTGTTACATAGTACTTACAACTCTGACACCTAGTGGTAGTAGGGTGCAATTACACATTGATTTGTCATGTTTTTCAATGCTATTATGGTATAAAGTTTTACACACTATGGTGTAACGACTTTGTTGTCGAAAGGAGGACTGTCTTAACTTTACTTCAAGTCTACCTTTCCAATCCCATATCAACCCCATTTCCCTGGGTCCTAGGCACTTGTGTAGATCTGAGAGGATTGGATAGGTGTAAGGAATATGGTGGTAGCTTTCACCTGACCTCTGATCTAGGTCAAAAATACACAGGTTAGGACAACGTAATAATTCCATGCGAAGTGTTCTAAAATAAACAAATTCATTGGTCCAGCACCGTTGCTGATTCTACAGGATTAGTATTGTAAATGTGACCAGCGGTCAGGACATTAAGTAATAAAGTGGCGGTAGTGTAGTCATTCTAAACACATTTAAATGAATAGGATGAGAGAAAAACAGTTATGTACTAGCTGAGTAGTTAGCTGAAACTTTCTGCAATGCTAACATCCACTTCCAGTCATTTTCGCTCGTATTGCTAGTCCCATTGTTTAGATTTTTTCCGCATTTTTGCAAGGATTTATGGGATATTAGAATCCTCTTGTCCTTAACCTGTAGATTTACAACCTTTTGTATTTGTTTTTCTATTGAACCTTTGTTCTAACAGGGAAGACATGTTGAGACCAACGTCTCTTTTACAAATGTGCCCAACATACTACAACATCGTAATATATATATATATATATATATATATATATATATATATATATATATATATATATATATATATATATATATATACAGTACCAGTCAAAGTTTGGACACACCTACTCATTCAGGGGTATATATATATATATATATATATATATATATATATATACAGTACCAGTCAATGTTTGGACACACCTACTCATTCAGGGGTATATATATATATATATATATATATATATATATATACAGTACCAGTCAAAGTTTGGACACACCTACTCATTCAGGGGTTTATATATATATATATACAGTACCAGTCAAAGTTTGGACATACCTACTCATTCAGGGGTTTATATATATATATATATACACAGTACCAGTCAAAGTTTGGACACACCTACTCATTCAGGGCGTTTCTTTATGTGACTATTTTCTGCTGCTTTCCCTTCATATGGGGGAGCACGTTCCATCTAATGAGTGAACATGTAGTTCATCTTAAACATTCTTACCAGAGTTTGTTAACAACATGTGTTTCGTTTTGCCCATATTAATATAATAATATATGCCATTTAGCAGACGCTTTTATCCAAAGCGACTTACAGTCATGTGTGCATACATTCTACGTATGGGTGGTCCCGGGAAGCACAAGTTTTAAATCAGCAAGGTATTCCTGAATAGCTATAAAATCTTACTGTAGTTTTAACACATCCAGATTAACAGTTGGGACAGTTAATTATGTATTAGCATACATCATTAAAAATAAGAAAAACATTTTTTAACCTTTATTTAACTAGGCAAGTCAGAACAAATTCTTATCATCCGCGCATAGATGAAGTTTACTTTTTTTTTACAGATTGACCAATGGTGTTTATATAAATAGTGAAGAGAATACGTCCCAAAATCAAACCCTGTGGTACACCTTTATTTTATTTTTTATTTTTTTATTTCACCTTTATTTAACGAGGTAGGCTAGTTGAGAACAGGTTCTCATTTGCAACTGCGACCTGGCCAAGATAAAGCATAGCAGTGTGAACAGACAACACAGAGTTACACATGGAGTAAACAATTAACAAGTCAATAACACAGAGAAAAAAAGGGGAGTCTATATACAATGTGTGCAAAAGGCATGAGGAGGTAGGCGAATAATTACAATATTGCAGATTAACAATGGAGTGATAAATGATCAGATGATCATGTACAGGTAGAGATATTGGTGTGCAAAAGAGCAGAAAAGTAAATAAATAAAAACTGTGGGGATGATGTTATGCAGGTGAATGAGGACCCAAAAGCGACTTGGCGAAAACAGAGTCTTTATTCCAGTAAAGGAAATCGGCAATACTCCCCAGACAAATCGGAGCAGAAAACAAAACATAAAAAAACTAATTCCACTCGTAGTGACGAGGACAGACTGGAGACTCGACCATAAACTGTAGGTTGCCTCGGAAGGCACCGACCGTAGCAGACTCAGACACCTGCTCACACGCAGCATCTGAGGGAAACAAGACACAGCACGGCGAACAATATACAAGGATCCGACAGGACAGAAACGGAAGACAAGGGGAGAAATAGGGACTCTAATCAGAGGGCAAGATACGGAACAGGTGTGAAAAGATTAGATGATTGAAAGGGGAATAGGAACAGCTGGGAGCAGGGACGGAACGATAGAGAGAAGAGAGAGAGGGAGGGAGAGAGAAAAAAGGGAACGAACCTAAAAAGACCAGCAGGGGGAAACGAACAGAAGGGAAAGCATAATGACAAGACAATATAAGACAAAACATGACAGTACCCCCCCACTCACCGAGCGCCTCCTGGCGCTCTCGAGGAGGAACACTGGCGGCAACGGAGGAAATCATAGATCACAAACGGTCCAGCACGTCCCGAGAAAGAACCCAACTCCTCTCCTCAGGACCGTAACGGAAAACGATAAAAAGGGAAACTAGGGTACTACTCTAAAAAAAAAATGAGACACGGGTAGAGAACTGAAAGCTTTAGAGCAAACAGGACCAAACAGGCCAGGAGAGTAACAACTAGGGACAGACTGAGACACAGCAAGGGCAGGAACAAGACCAGGAGAGATGCGGTGGCAGGGAACAGACTGAGACCCAGCAAGACCAGGAGCAGAAGCAGAAAAAAAATTACCAGACTTATTCTGCGCGCAGTCCGAACACGCAGCCACGAAACGGCGCGTGTCACGCTCCTGAGTAGGCCACCAAAAGCGCTGGCGAATAGAAGCAAGAGTACCTCGAACGCTGGGATGGCCAGCTAACTTGGCAGAGTGAGCCCACTGAAGAACAGCCAGACGAGTAGAAACAGGAACGAAAAGAAGGTTACTAGGACAAGCGCGCGGCGACGCAGTGTGCGTGAGTGCTTGCTTAACCTGTCTTTCAATTCCCAGACTGTCAACCCGACAACACGCCCAACAGGAAGGATCCCTCGGGATCGGTAGAAGCCACAGAAGAACTAAAGAGACGGGATAAAGCATGAGGCTTGGTGTTCTTAGTACCCGGGCAATAAGAAATAACGAACTCGAAACGAGCGAAAACAACGCCCAACGAGCATGACGCGCATTCAGTCGTTTGGCAGAACGGATGTACTCAAGGTTCCTTTGGTCAGTCCAAACGACAAAAGGAACGGTCGCCCCCTCCAACCACTGTCGCCATTTGCCTAGGGCTAAACGGATGGCGAGCAGTTCGCGGTTAGCCACATCATAGTTACGTTCCGACGGTGACAGGCGATGAGAAAATACGCACAAGGGTGGACCCCATCGTCAGTATCGGAGCGCTGGGACAGAATGGCTCCCACGCCCACCCCCGACGCGTCAACCTCAACAATAAACTGTTTAGTGACGTCAGGTGCAACAAGGATAGGAGCGGATGCAAAACGCTTCTTGAAGAGATCAGAACAACAATCATACGACCGGTGAGGAGGAAGGGAGTTGGTTCTGGACCGACTGAAGACCGTGCGCAGACCATGATATTCCTCCGGCACTCCTGTCAAATCACCAGGTTCCTCCTGAGAAGAGGGGACAGAACAAACAGGAGAAATAGCAGACATTAAACACTTCACATGACAAGAAACGTTCCAGGAAAGGATAGAATTACTAGACCAATCAAAAGAAGGATTATGACACACTAGCCAGGGATGACCCAAAACAACAGGTGTAAAAGGTGAACAAAAAATAAAAAAAGAAATGGTCTCACTATGGTTACCAGATACAGTGAGGGTTAAAGGTAGTGTTTCACATAATATACTGGGGAGAGGACTACCATCCAAGGCAAACATGACCGTGGGCTCCCCTAACTGTCTGAGAGGAATGTCATGTTCCCGAGCCCAGGCTTCGTCCATAAAACAGCCCTCCGCCCCAGAGTCTATTAATGCACTGCAGGAAGCTGCCGATCCGGTCCAGCGTAGATGGACCGGTAAGGTAGTACAGGTACTTGACGGAGAGGACCGTCTAGTAGCGCTTATCAGTCGCCCTCCGCTTACTGATGAGCTCTGGCCTTTAACTGGACATGAAATGACAAAATGACCAGCGGAACCGCAATAGAGACAGAGGCGGTTGGTGATTCTCCGTTCCCTCTCCTTAGTCGAAATGCGAATACCCCCCAGCTGCATGGGCTCAACACCTGAGTCAGTGGGGAAAGATGGTAGTGTCGGAGAGAGGGGAGACACAGTTAACGCGAGCTCTCTTCTATGAGCTCGGTGACGAAGATCTACCCGTCGTTCAATGCGAATAGCGAGTTCAATCAAAGAATCCACGCTGGATGGAACCTCCCGAGAGAGAATCTCATCCTTAACCTTAGCGTGGAGTCCCTCCAGAAAACGAGCGAGCAACGCCTGCTCGTTCCAGTTACTGGAGGCAGCAAGAGTGCGAAACTCTATAGAGTAATCCGTTATGGATCGATTACCTTGACATAGGGAAGACAGGGACCAGGAAGCTTCTTTCCCAAAAACTGAACGATCAAAAACCCTTATCATCTCCTCTTTAAAGTTCAGATAATTGTTAGTACACTCAGCGCTTGCCTCCCAGATAGCTGTGCCCCACTGCCGAGCCCGACCAGTAAGGAGTGATATGACGTAGGCAATCCGAGCTCTCTCTCTTGAGTATGTGTTGGGTTGGAGAGAGAACACTATATCACACTGGGTGAGAAAGGAGCGGCACTCAGTGGGCTGCCCAGAATAACATGGTGGGTTATTAACCCTATGTTCCGGAGGCTCGGAAGACCCGGAAGTAGCTGGTGGCACGAGACGAAGACTCTGATACTGTCCTGAGAGGTCGGAGACCTGAGCGGCCAGGGTCTCAACGGCATGCCGAGCAGCAGACAATTCCTGCTCGTGTCTGCCGAGCATCGCTCCCTGGAACTCGAGAGTAGAGTAGAGAGAATCCATAGTCGCTGGGTCCATTCTTGGTCGGATCCTTCTGTTATGCAGGTGAATGAGGACCCAAAAGCGACTTGGCGAAAACAGAGTCTTTATTCCAGTAAAGGAAATCGGCAATACTCCCCAGACAAATCGGAGCAGAAAACAAAACATAAAAAAACTAATTCCACTCGTAGTGATGAGGACAGACTGGAGACTCGACCATAAACTGTAGGTTGCCTCGGGAAGGCACCGACCGTAGCAGACTCAGACACCTGCTCACACGCAGCATCTGAGGGAAACAAGACACAGCACGGCGAACAATATACAAGGATCCGACAGGACAGAAACGGAAGACAAGGGGAGAAATAGGGACTCTAATCAGAGGGCAAGATACGGAACAGGTGTGAAAAGATTAGATGATTGAAAGGGGAATAGGAACAGCTGGGAGCAGGGACGGAACGATAGAGAGAAGAGAGAGAGGGAGGGAGAGAGAAAAAAGGGAACGAACCTAAAAAGACCAGCAGGG
Organism: Oncorhynchus gorbuscha; assembly: GCF_021184085.1. Taxonomy (NCBI): domain Eukaryota; kingdom Metazoa; phylum Chordata; class Actinopteri; order Salmoniformes; family Salmonidae; genus Oncorhynchus; species Oncorhynchus gorbuscha. The sequence goes on along the minus strand of NW_025746224.1, from coordinate 63,612 downwards.
GGAAACGAACAGAAGGGAAAGCATAATGACAAGACAATATAAGACAAAACATGACAGATGAGGTAGGTGAAAATGGGTGTGCTATTTACCAATAGATTATGTACAGCTGCAGCGATCGGTTAGCTGCTCAGCTAGCTGATGTTTGAAGTTGGTGAGGGAGATAAAAGTCTCCAACTTCAGCGATTTTTGCAATTCGTTCCAGTCACAGGCAGCAGAGTACTGGAACGAAAGGCGGCCGAATGAGGTGTTGGCTTTAGGGATGATCAATGAGATACACCTGCTGGAGCGCGTGCTACGGATGGGTGTTGCCATCGTGACCAGTGAGCTGAGATAAGGTGGAGCTTTGCCTAGCATGGCCTTGTAGATGACCTGAAGCCAGTGGGTCTGGCGACGAATATGTAGCGAGGGCCAGCCGACTAGAGCATACAAGTCGCAGTGGTGGGTAGTATAAGGTGCTTTAGTGACAAAACGGATGGCACTGTGATAAACTGCATCCAGTTTGCTGAGTAGAGTGTTGGAAGCAATTTTGTAGATGACGTCGCCGAAGTCGAGGATCGGTAGGATAGTCAGTTTTACTAGGGTAAGCTTGGCAGCGTGAGTGAAGGAGGCTTTGTTGCGGAATAGAAAGCCGATGCTTGATTTGATTTTCGATTGGAGATGTTTGATATGGGTCTGGAAGGAGAGTTTGCAGTCTAGCCAGACACCTAGGTACTTATAGGTGTCCACATATTCAAGGTCGGAGCCATCCAGTGTGGTGATGCTAGTCGGGCATGCGGGTGCAGGCAGCGATCGGTTGAAAAGCATGCATTTGGTTTTACTAGCGTTTAAGAGCAGTTGGAGGCCACGGAAGGAGTGTTGTATGGCATTGAAGCTCGATTGGAGGTTAGATAGCACAGTGTCCAATGACGGGCCGAAAGTGTATACAATGGTGTCGTCTGCGTAGAGGTGGATCAGGGAATCGCCCGCAGCAAGAGCAACATCATTGATATATATAGAGAAAAGAGTCGGCCCGAGAATTGAACCCTGTGGCACCCCCATAGAGACTGCCAGAGGACCGGACAACATGCCCTCCGATTTGACACACTGAATATGGTGATTGACAGAGTCGAAAGCCTTGGCAAGGTCGATGAAGACGGCTGCACAGTACTGTCTTTTATCGATGGCGGTTATGATGTCGTTTAGTACCTTGAGTGTGGCTGAGGTGCACCCGTGACCGGCTCGGAAACCGGATTGCATAGCGGAGAAGGTACGGTGGGATTCGAGATGGTCAGTCACCTGTTTGTTGACTTGGCTTTCGAAGACCTTAGATAGGCAGGGCAGGATGGATATAGGTCTGTAACAGTTTGGGTCCAGGGTGTCACCCCCTTTGAAGAGGGGGATGACTGCGGCAGCTTTCCAGTCCTTGGGGATCTCAGACGATATGAAAGAGAGGTTGAACAGGCTGGTAATAGGGGTTGCGACAATGGCGGCGGATAGTTTCAGAAATAGAGGGTCCAGATTGTCAAGCCCAGCTGATTTATACGGGTCCAGGTTTTGCAGCTCTTTCAGAACATCTGCTATCTGGATTTGGGTAAAGGAGAACCTGGAGAGGCTTGGGCGAGGAGCTGCGGGGGGGCCGGGGCTGTTGGCCGAGGTAGGAGTAGCCAGGCGGAAGGCATGGCCAGCCGTTGAGAAATGCTTGTTGAAGTTTTCGATAATCATGGATTTATGTACTTCAAGACATTCAGACTTAACCCCATGAATTAGGATGAGTTCTGTCACTAAGATAATCATGAAGCCATGAACAGGCATCAGAGCTCAGCCCTAATCAAGGACAACTTACATAGTGATCCCATTTAGCCTTTCTGATTTGTTTTAGACAATGATTCCTCAGTTACTTAAAAACTTACCAGTCCAGACCTAATCATGTGTTCCTGGCCTTGACCCAAACATCAACTGTTTTATGAATGACTTCTGCAACTTCCGGAGTGTACCAGGCATTCGATTTACCTTTAACCCTTCATTTTCTGAAAGGAACATGATTATCCGCAATAGTATTGAAAACATCTGCAAAGTGTCTCAAAGCTAAATCAGGTTCAGAGATATCTGAAGTACAATCAAGCCTCTGATAGGCTGGGTGGAATTGTTGCCATATTGTGGACAACTATCTAATCCTCTAACATCTCCACAAGAGTCTAGCGGGCTAGAGGCTATATGGGGTTGGTTTGAGATTCAGCATCTGTGATGAGGACACATCTAGCATCTCCTCTCCTCCCTAGCTTCTTGGATGACATTGAGATCATGCTGAAATGGCGCCCCCCGGTGCTGTATAAGTACCTGTGGAAGTACGTGTGTATGTTTGCTATGGTGGGCCTGCTGGCGGCAAGTCTACTGCGAATGGTCTTCAAACGACCGACCTACACAGCCTGGAACCACACCACGGTGAGATACCCCTACAATGGCCCTGGTCCCTGTTCCTGGCTGGCTAGATGGAGGGCTTCCTTTCCTTCCTTCCTTTTGACCTTCCTAACTTCCTTCCTAACTTCCTTGAAGTACATTTTTCTCTCAATTGCTTGATTTACACTCATGTTCTTTTTTCACTCTCTTCTTATACCTCCCTCTTTCTTTCTTTCTTTCTTTCTTTCTTTCTCTCTTTCTTTCTTTCTTTTTTTCTTTCTCTCTTTCTTTCTTTCTTTTTTTCTTTCTTTCTTTCTTTCTTTCTTTTCACTCTTTCTTTTCTCTCTCTCTTTCGCTCTCATGCCCCTATACAAGGTGCTATCTAGAACCTAAAAGGGTTATTTGACTGTCCCATTGGAGAACCCTTTGAAAACCCCTTTTTGGTTCCAGGTAGAACCCTTTTGTTTCCGGGTAGAACCCTTTTGAGGGCCGCACACTTTAGGAGCTCAGATGCAATAAATGAATAACCTATAAACCAAGGTTTGGACAGACAAGCTGTCTTCATCAGGGTGTAATGACAAACACTGCAGAGTGACTAGTTTATATTGTGTGAAAGGACACACAGGTGGTAATCATACATGGGTGTGGCCTGATATCATTGGTTAATTCTCAGATATAAAAATAACATACCAAAAACATGAATGGATAGCTTACGATCATAGATGCAATCTGGCTACATAAGCCTACAAACATTTACAACAGCAAAATCACAATAATCACAAGAATGGCTTCAGATCAACGTCTACATTGAGACCGAAGGGAGCAAGGGTCTTTAAATTAAAACCTCTCGTTTTAACAATAAATTGTCGAGGTCACCCCCTCTCCTAGGGTTCGATGCCGATATAACGTAGGGACGAAATCGAGTGGTTTGCTTCCAAAAAGTGTGCTATAACTGGGTAAGTCGAGTTTTTGTACCTAATGGTGCTACGATGCTCTGAGATACATACTTTTAATTTGTGTTTTGTTTTACCCACATCATTTTTTACCACAAGGACAAGTTATAAGATAAATAACTGCCTTAGTGGAGCACGTAATAACACCTTTCATTGGGATCCGTTTCCCTGTTTGGGGGTGTTTGATGGATTTACATTTATAAGTGCCATTACATTGAGCACAGACGTTACACTTGTAGTTTCCATCCAGTAGGGGTGCAAAATAGACGATGATGATCTTGGTGTGGTAAATCAGAGTTTACCAGTTGATCTCTGAGGCTTCTGTCCCGCGAGAATACAACCAAGGGAAGGTCCGAAAACACATTACCGATACTGTCATCGGATCTTAGAATGTGCCAATGTTTGTGAACGATTCCCTTAATTTGTTCAGAGCACTTTGAATAGCGGGTAGTTAGAATGCAAGAATGCTACTTTTTGCCAGACTGACCTTGAAAAAGATCATGTCCCCCTGCATTGTTTATTATTATACCCTGATGAAAACAGCTTGTCTGGCAAAACCTTGGTTATTAGGTTATTCATTATTATAAATTGTTCAAGTGTTCTACTCCGCTGGCCAGCACCTCGCCAAAATAGGTGTGCGTTTCTTTTGCCTCTAGAAGAACCCTTTTGAGTTCCATGCAGAACCCTTAACACAGAGGGTTCTACATGGAACCAAAAAGGGTTCTACCTGGAACCAGAAAGTGTTCTCCTATGGGGACTGCCGAAGAACCCTTTTGGAACCCTTAGTATGTATGTCTTCCTCTCCAGGCATCGGAGACAACTCTGGAGTACCCAGGCTGGGCCCTGGCCATGTTGGCCATGCTGATCCTGGCTGCCACCCTGCCTGTCCCTGTTGGCTACTTCCACTCCTGGCTGAAGAACCGTGGCATGGACACCGAGGGGGAGCTCGCGGGCCAGGAGATAGACAGAGAGAGGTACACCAAGTGCAACTCCAGCGACACCCTGGACTCCAACTCCCAGCATACCCCTTCGGTGGAGGATGATGGCCGACCCAGGGCTAGCTTCCTACCACTGGGCCTTGACCACTACAGACTCCTCCCACAACAGGAAGACGTGGAGGAGGAGGAAGAGGATACGATGTGAGAGAGGGGTTTGAGAATCAAGGGACGAAGAGAGGAGAGTGGCAGTCGGAAAGAGAGCCCCACTTTAGAGAGACAGAAAGAGAGAGCGAGCGTCTCTTGACTGAAATAGTGGAAAGGACTCCACTTATATCCCCAGACTTTTAATTGATAAGGAATCTTAACCATGTATTACAATGTATATGACCGTTCATCCATATTACCAAAGAAACCTAACATTAGCACAATGTAATAACCTGTATCCTTAGTGCCAACGCACACCTATCATAAGTGACCTATCATAAGTCACGTATCATAATTGACCTATCATAAGTCACGTATCATAATTGACCTATCATAATTGACCTATCATAAGTGACCTATCATAAGTAACATCATAATTGACCTATCATAAGGGACCTATTATAAGTGACCTGGGGTGGCAGGTAGCCTAGGGGTTAGAGTGTTGGGCCGGGAACTGAAAGGTTGCTGGATCGAATCCCTGAGCTGACAAGGTAAAAATCTGTTGTTTTGCCCCTGAACAAGGCAGTTAACCCACCTTTCCCTGGTAGGCTGTCATTGTAAATACAAATTTGTTCTTAACTGACTTGCCTAGTTAAATGGACTATTTACAGAACCTATTATAAGTGCCTTATTATAGGTGACCTATCATTATACTGATAAGTACTGTAAGAAGTGCCTTATTATAGGTGACCTATCATTATACTGATAAGTACTGTAAGAAGTGCCTTATTATAGGTGACCTATCATTATACTGATAAGTACTGTAAGAAGTGCCTTATTATTGGTGACCTATCATTATACTGATAAGTACTGTAAGAAGTGCCTTATTATGGGTGACCTATCATTATACTGATAAGTACTGTAAGAAGTGCCTTATTATGGGTGACCTATCATTATACTGATAAGTACTGTAAGAAGTGCCTTATTATTGGTGACCTATCATTATACTGATAAGTACTGTAAGAAGTGCCTTATTATGGGTGACCTATCATTATACTGATAAGTATTGTAAGAAGTGCCTTATTATAGGTGACCTATCATTATACTGATAAGTACTGTAAGAAGTGCCTTATTATTGGTGACCTATCATTATACTGATAAGTACTGTAAGAAGTGCCTTATTATGGGTGACCTATCATTATACTGATAAGTACTGTAAGAAGTGCCTTATGGTTCAAGTGCTGTATTAACACACCCAGGATCCTGTTCCTTGAACTGTGATGACAGTTTCAACTAGCTGCTCACAGGTCAATTATAAGTATGACTTGTATTCCAAAGACACTTCTGAAGGTGAGGAGTATTGAGGGAATATTGCATAGTAATACTCTTGTAAGACAAGTAGAGGCTCTGATCCAGAGAGCCACAAAATATATATTTGATATATTCTGATATGCAGTTTTTTTATTAGGGTGCTAAACTTGGGGCAAAGATTGGGGAAGTTGTGCAGTGGTACTCGGTATGACCAGTAACCGCCCATAAACAAAGATCCTGCAAAAGTAACTTCTAAATGATGTTTAGAAAATAACATGCCTTGTGTCTGGGGTTTTACTGAGTAGTAGTATGTGATGGTAGTGAGGAACAGTACAATCCCCATAGCTGTGTGTTAGTAGTGTTAATAGTAGTGAACGGATTGAAAGGGAACTTAACATTCACATCATCTCCTGATGCCTATTGTTGCCTCTGACCCAACGTGTCTGTCTGTCTGTCAGAGGCCCCATCAGGGGGCAGGTCACCAGGCAGAACCAGTGAGCTAGAGAGGCCCCACCAGGGGGCAGGTCACCAGGCAGAACCAGTGAGCTAGAGAGGCCCCACCAGGGGGCAGGTCACCAGGCAGAACCAGTGAGCTAGAGAGGCCCCACCAGGGGGCAGGTCACCAGGCAGAACCAGTAAGCTAGAGAGGCCCCACCAGGGGGCAGGTCACCAGGCAGAACCAGTGAGCTAGAGAGGCCCCACCAGGGGGCAGGTCACCAGGCAGAACCAGTGAGCTAGAGAGGCCCCACCAGGGGCAGGTCACCAGGCAGAACCAGTGAGCTAGAGATGCCCCACCAGGGGGCAGGTCACCAGGCAGAACCAGTGAGCTAGAGAGGCCCCACCAGGGGGCAGGTCACCAGGCAGAACCAGTGAGCTAGAGAGGCCCCATCAGGGGGCAGGTCACCAGGCAGAACCAGTGAGCTAGAGAGGCCACACCAGGGGGCAGGTCACCAGGCAGAACCAGTGAGCTAGAGAGGCCCCACCAGGGGGCAGGTCACCAGGCAGAACCAGTGAGCTAGAGAGGCCCCATCAGGGGGCAGGTCACCAGGCAGAACCAGTGAGCTAGAGAGGCCTCATCAGGGGGCAGGTCACCAGGCAGAACCAGTGAGCTAGAGAGGCCCCACCAGGGGGCAGGACACCAGGCAGAACCAGTGAGCTAGAGAGGCCCCATCAGGGGGCAGGTCACCAGGCAGAACCAGTGAGCTAGAGAGGCCCCATCAGGGGGGCAGGTCACCAGGCAGAACCAGTGAGCTAGAGAGGCCCCACCAGGGGCAGGTCACCAGGCAGAACCAGTGAGCTAGAGAGGCCCCACCAGGGGGCAGGTCACCAGGCAGAACCAGTGAGCTAGAGAGGCCCCACCAGGGGGCAGGTCACCAGGCAGAACCAGTGAGCTAGAGAGGTCCCATCAGGGGGCAGGTCACCAGGCAGAACCAGTGAGCTAGAGAGGCCCCATCAGGGGGCAGGTCACCAGGCAGAACCAGTGAGCTAGAGAGGCCCCATCAGGGGGCAGGTCACCAGGCAGAACCAGTGAGCTAGAGAGGCCCCACCAGGGGGCAGGACACCAGGCAGAACCAGTGAGCTAGAGAGGCCCCACCAGGGGGCAGGTCACCAGGCAGAACCAGTGAGCTAGAGAGGCCCCACCAGGGGGCAAGTCAACAGGCAGAACCAGTGAGCTAAGTATCTAATAATATATTTTGGACATAGTGTATATCCAGTTCATAAGAAACACTTACTTGAAACAGGAATTGCATTTTTGACTCTTACTTTCAATGAGCTGCAACTTTACTTCCCTTATGATCTAGAGACCATGGTGCAAAGTCTCAGTCCTCAAAGCAGACTACTCCTTTAACCTAATCACACTGTCGTTCTGATCATAACCATACTGTTCTGGTTCTACTCTTTTAACCTAATCACACTGTCGTTCTGATCCTAACCATACTGTTCTGGTTCTACTCTTTTAACCTAATCACACTGTCGTTCTGATCCTAACCATACTGTTCTGGTTCTACTCCTTTAACCTAATCACACTGTCGTTCTGATCCTAACCATACTGTTCTGGTTCTACTCCTTTAACCTAGTCACACTGTCGTCCTGATCCTAACTATCTAACCATTCTTTTCACCTTGTCCTTTGCAGGCCAGTTCAGCTTGGCTCAGATCGACTCCGTAGTGTGAAAATAACTGTTTTTTTATCCTTGCCTTGTTACCAGAGATTGATTTGTCGCTGGGAAACGAGGTGTGTGCACACGTCAGCCAATCATTACTGTTACTGTATTTTTGTTCTGGGTTCTAACTCAGTGTTGAGTTTACCCTGGTCAACTGTTACTGTATTTCTCAGTGTTGAGTTTACCCTGGTCAACTGTTACTGTATTTCTCAGTGTTGAGTTTACCCTGGTCAACTGTTACTGTATTTCTCAGTGTTGAGTTTACCCTGGTCAACTGTTACTGTATTTCTCAGTGTTGAGTTTACCCTGGTCAACTGTTACTGTATTTCTCAGTGTTGAGTTTACCCTGGTCAACTGTTACTGTATTTCTCAGTGTTGAGTTTACCCTGGTCAACTGTTACTGTATTTCTCAGTGTTGAGTTTACCCTGGTCAACTGGCTAACTCATTGCTCCTGCCTGATGAGTTTACCACCCAGCTCTGCCCATTCATGTCATTAGATATAAACTGGGATTTCTGAGTGCTCTGCACAGCTATAACCATCAAAGCAAAGCTAGTAGCTGCAATGGAGACTGCAGAGAGAACAGAATCCTCCACAGTTACAACTGGGATGTAGACTTCACAATGATTGTACAAACATCATCATGGCAACACAGCGTGACTTAGGCCTTATTAGTAACTGTAATGAAATAACAAGTGGAATGATTCAATACCAGACATGAACCCAGTTACAGTCCACTTCCACTGCTTTTCCATTTAAATCGTGTTTGAAATTACTATTTGAAAAAAAAATACAAATTCTAATTCATATGACAAAGGGAATCCAAAAGTAGTGACATTTCCAAAACTTGTTTACGACCCTGTTATTACATGGTAATTACACAGCGTATTTCATTGGTAGTTAATATGGTTTAACAAGGCGAAGCCTATGGCGTCAAGTGTGGCCAGAAACCTTACTGTACTAGAAGGATTGGTACACTTGCAGTCCCGCAGTCAAACACACTCCAGGTCAGGGTGGGCAACTCCAGTCCCCTGGGGCCGGAATGGTGTCACACTTTTTCTCCATCCCCAGCTAAAACACCTGACTCCAATATCATGATCTTCAGTTTAGAATGTAATTAGTTTAATCAGCCGTGTATGCTAGCTGTGGGTGAAAAGTGTGACAACATTCCGGCCCCAGGGGACTGGAGTTGCCCATCCCTGCTCCAGGGGAATAGAGTTGCCCATCCCTGCTCCAGGGGACTGAAGTTGCCCATCCCTGCTCCAGGGGAATGGAGTTGCCCATCCCTGCTCCAGGGGAATAGAGTTGCCCATCCCTGCTCCAGGGGAATGGAGTTGCCCATCCCTGCTCCAGGGGAATGGAGTTGCCCATCCCTGCTCCAGGGGACTGGAGTTGCCCATTCCTGCTCCAGGGGAATAGAGTTGCCCATCCCTGCTCCAGGGGAATGGAGTTGCCCATCCCTACTCCAGGGGAATGGAGTTGCCCATCCCTGCTCCCGGGGAATAGAGTTGCCCATCCCTGCTCCAGGGGAATAGAGTTGCCCATTCATGCTCTAGGGGAATAGAGTTGCCCATCCCTGCTCCAGGGGACTGGAGTTGCCCATCCCTGCTCCAGGGATCTGGAGTGGCCCATCCCTGCTCCATGGGAATAGAGTTGCCCAACCCTGCTCCAGGGGACTGGAGTGGCCCATCCCTGCTCCAGGGGAATAGAGTTGCCCAACCCTGCTCCAGGGGAATAGAGTTGCCCATCCCTGCTCCAGGGGAATGCAGTTGCCCATCCCTGCTCCAGGGGAATGGAGTTGCCCATCCCTGCTCCAGGGGACTGGAGTTGCCCATTCCTGCTCCAGGGGAATAGAGTTGCCCATCCCTGCTCCAGGGGAATGGAGTTGCCCATCCCTACTCCAGGGGAATGGAGTTGCCCATCCCTGCTCCCGGGGAATAGAGTTGCCCATCCCTGCTCCAGGGGAATAGAGTTGCCCATTCATGCTCTAGGGGAATAGAGTTGCCCATCCCTGCTCCAGGGTACTGGAGTTGCCCATCCCTGCTCCAGGGATCTGGAGTGGCCCATCCCTGCTCCATGGGAATAGAGTTGCCCAACCCTGCTCCAGGGGACTGGAGTGGCCCATCCCTGCTCCAGGGGAATAGAGTTGCCCAACCCTGCTCCAGGGGAATAGAGTTGCCCATCCCTGCTCCAGGGGACTGGAGTGGCCCATCCCTGCTCCAGGGGAATAGAGTTGCCCATCCCTGCTCCAGGGGAATAGAGTTGCCCATCCCTGCTCCAGGGGAATAGAGTTGCCCATCCCTGCTCCAGGGGAATAGAGTTGCCCATCCCTGCTCCAGGGGAATAGAGTTGCCCATCCCTGCTCCAGGGGAATAGAGTTGCCCATCCCTGCTCCAGGGGAATAGAGTTGCCCAACCCTGCTACAGGGGAATAGAGTTGCCCATCCCTGCTCCAGGGGACTGGAGTGGCCCATACCTGCTCCAGGGGAATAGAGTTGCCCATCCCTGCTCCAGGGGAATAGAGTTGCCCATCCCTGCTCCAGGGGAATGGAGTTGCCCATTCATGCTCCAGGGGAATGGAGTTGCCCATTCATGCTTCAGGGGAATGGAGTTGCCCATTCATGCTCCAGGGGAATGGAGTTGCCCATTCATGCTTCAGGGGAATGGAGTTGCCCATTCATGCTCCAGGGGAATGGAGTTGCCCATTCATGCTCCAGGGGAATGGAGTTGCCCATTCATGCTTCAGGGGAATGGAGTTGCCCATTCATGCTCCAGGGGAATGGAGTTGCCCATTCATGCTCCAGGGGAATGGATGACAAAAAGTGAGGGAGACTGAAAGACAGATACACTGTCCTGGGTTCACTAAGGCCTGAGGGTCAAGGACACGCCCTGAGATAGATGAACTGCAGGAACGCTGGGTTGTAGTGATTATGGCACAGCGTAGCAAAACGTTTTGCAAATAAAAACAATTGTTTCTTATTGTTCAGGTATCTGTCCGTTTCAGTCAGTTTTCTTCCGTTTGGTGCATAGTAAACACTACCCTGTTGAGACAGTGAGAGGCCACATTGTCATAGAGACTCCGCACTCCAGACAATCAAGGCAGCTTTGTGTTTGTTTTTGTGTGTGAGTTCATTACAGCACAATCTTACCAACGCCAAAGAGGTTTGCATGCAGTGTTTTACTGTATATTATGAAAAAGCTTGAGCTATTATGCTGCAATTTCAGCTTAGCTTGATCCATGTTGAGGATGGGTTTGCATGGACACCACCTTGGCCTTGTTAGCTCCCTAGGAACTGTGATTATGTATGTGTGAATGTATGCCTCTGACTGAATCTATGTCAGTGTAAAACTCTGCGTGTGTGTGTGTCTGTCTGTCTGTCTGTCTGTCTGAATATATAAATATGAGTTGTTTTGAAAGATGTCTTACCTCAAGTATGTATGTGTTGATGTCTAATAAGAGGATTGTACTGTATATACCAAATAAAGTATCATTTTGAACAGGTTGTTCCGTGTTTGTCTTTGGCTTCTATTCCTCCTAGGTCAGGGCTCTCCAAGTCCGGTGATGGGGAACTACTGAGTGAGCAGGCTTTTGTTCTATCCCAGCGCTAACACATCTCCAATAAGGATCTGCATAACTGATCATGGCCTTGACTGATCATGGCCTTGAGATATGTTAAGAATGGGGGTTGACATAGGTAGATAATGATAATGGGGTTGACATAGGTAGATAATGGGGGTTGACATAGGTAGATAATGGGGGTAATGACATAGGTAGATAATGGGGGTTGACATAGGTAGATAATGAGGGTTGACATAGGTAGATAATGGGGGTTGACATAGGTAGATAATGGGGGTTGACATAGGTAGATAATGGGGGTTGACATAGGTAGATAATGGGGGTTGACATAGGTAGATAATGGGGGTTGACATAGGTAGATAATGGGGGTTGACATAGGTAGATAATGGGGGTTGACATAGGTAGATAATGGGGGTTGACATAGGTAGATAATGGGGGGGTTGACATAGGTAGATAATGGGGGTGAGCATTGACATAGGTAGATAATGGGGGTTGACATAGGTAGATAATGGGGGTTGACATAGGTAGATAATGGGGGTTGACATAGGTAGATAATGGGGGTTGACATAGGTAGATAATGGGGGTTGACATAGGTAGATAATGGGGGTTGACATAGGTAGATAATGGGGGTTGACATAGGTAGATAATGGACATAGGTAGATAATGGGGGTTGACATAGGTAGATAATGGGGGTTGACATAGGTAGATAATGGGGGTTGACATAGGTAGATAATGGGGGTTGACATAGGTAGATAATGGGGGTTGACATAGGTAGATAATGGGGGTTGACATAGGTAGATAATGGGGGTTGACATAGGTAGATAATGGGGTTGACATAGGTAGATAATGGGGGTTGACATAGGTAGATAATGGGGGTTGACATAGGTAGATAATGGGGGTTGACATAGGTAGATAATGGGGGTTGACATAGGTAGATAATGGGGGTTGACATAGGTAGATAATGGGGGTTGACATAGGTAGATAATGGGGGTTGACATAGGTAGATAATGGGGGTTGACATAGGTAGATAATGGGGGTTGACATAGGTAGATAATGGGGGTTGACATAGGTAGATAATGGGGGTTGACATAGGTAGATAATGGGGGTTGACATAGGTAGATAATGGGGGTTGACATAGGTAGATAATGGGGGTTGACATAGGTAGATAATGGGGGTTGACATAGGTAGATAATGGGGGTTGACATAGGTAGATAATGGGGGTTGACATAGGTAGATAATGGGGATGACATAGGTAGAATAAATATCTATTATATTTTACCTTGTTCTATTCTGAAGCAGTGGTCCAGTGGGTGAGCAGCCTCCGAGGTTATGATGGAGTTTTACAGTGTATTGGATTTTAAAGAGGCAATCGGCTTTAGAATAGAACAAGAGATTAGAATATAATATAAATACTTAATTGTCTGTTTTGTGAGAAACGGAAATATCATATATTTAAAAGTCCAAACAAAGATAGGCTACATAAGGTGTGGATAGGCTGAAGCTAAAAAAAAGGTCAAACCGAAAACCTGTGGAACTTCCTTTAAACTGCTGCTATCGATGGTCCTATTGGGCAGCCTACCCCTGGCCCCTCCTAGTTCCCTTCACCATAACTCCTCCTTTCTCCTGAAGTGTAGGTCTACTCTCCTTCACTAGGCTACTTCCCACACATCTAAAAGCATTGGATTGGTGGAGGCATTTAGGCTAGAGGGGGTTTATACCTAATTTATTTTACCAGTGATTTCATTCAAATCAGTGAAGGGAAGTTAACAAGTGCAAACTTTGGGAGGAAGGAGAGATAATTGCGTCTTACATCTCTACAGATCGGTGTCCCACCCTCAGGGCGGTTGAGCTAATGTGCGGTAATGTGATTAGCATGATGTTGTAAGGAACAAGAACATTTCCCAGGACATAGACATATCTGATATTGGCAGAAAGCTTAGCTGTACTGTTCCATTACAGTAGCTATTACAGGGAAAGAATACCATGCTGTTGTTTGAGGAGAATGCACAGTTATGAACTTGAAAAGTTATTAATAAACCAATTAGGCACATTTGGGCAGTCTTGATAAAACATTTTGAACTGACATGCTATGGTTCACTGGATCAGTCTAAAACTTTGCACATACACTGCTGCCATCTAATGGCAAAAATCTAAATTGTGCCTGAGCTGGAATAATACATTATGGCCTTTCTCTTCCATTTCAAAGATGATGGTACAAAAAAAAAGTTGTTTTTTCTTTGTATTATCTTTTACCAGATCGAATGTGTTATATTCTCCTACATTCATTCTACATTTCCACAAACGTCAAAGTGTTTCCTTTAAAATGGTATCAAGAATATGCATATCCTTGGTTCAGGTCCTGAGATACAGGCAGTTAGATTTGGGTATGTCATTTTAGGCGAAAATTGAGGGGGAAAAGGGGCGGAAACTTTTAACCACTGTCGCCATCTAATGTGAAAGTAAGTGGCCGCTAGATGGCAGCATGCACACACTGAGTGGAGAGACTGGTCACGAGGCAGTGCGTGTCAAAAATAAGTGGATGACAAAAGTATTAGTATCAAGTTTTTTAATCACATGGCGACAAAACGATGTTTATTACTTTTATCATGTCAATTGATTAAAATGGCAGCCTTGGCTTTAATATATGCAGAGACTAGGCCTAGGCTACTCGAAAATGGATAAGAGCTCTAACAATGTTGTTTCGAGAGGGAAGTGTAAGCTATACTATCCTGTGAAAGAAAAGTCACTTCCGAATGGGCGCAATAATAAAGATAGGGCTGCCTATAGGCTAGACTAGGCTACATCTAAATGTTGGCTATTGTATTTAGAAATATACATTTTATGACAAGTAATTTCTGTTGTGTATAGGAGCGCAAGAAGTGGTAGGGATGTAATGATGGAGTGTGTAAGAGAGAGAGAGAGAGAGAGAGAGAGAGAGAGAGAGAGAGAGAGAGAGAGAGAGAGAGAGAGAGAGAGAGAGGGACTGCGCTTAGAGCTGGAGTGCGCGCGGGATAGCACACCGGCTGGATCGGGGAGTCGCGAGGATGGAGATCCGACCAGACAGGTTTAAGGCGGTTGCAGCCAAGAATCTGGGAAAGATACACAGGTACCTCCTTACCTTTTTAAGAATCGCTTATGGCTTGCCTCATTTTTATGTAACCCGTTTGTTGAAAATAGCTTTTTCTATAGGCTGCGGTAATTGATCCCCATCTGCTACCCATTCCCAATTCTTACCACCCTATAACTTTTATTGGTGATATTCAAAAGCCCAAAAGGGCAACTGTTCGTGAAAGTGACTAAAAAGAAGTGGCACTTACAGACAATGTTGCGCCACGGTCGATACCTGGATCTCAGTGACGCGCGCTGTATGCTAGGCGCACCTGGACTCGTTTGGATAGTGTGCCCTCAGGGGCACCTGGACTCGTTTGGACAGTGTGCGCTCAGGGGCATCTGGACTCGTTTGGACAGTGTGCGCTCAGGGGCACCTGGACTCGTTTGGACAGTGTGCGCTCAGGGGCACCTGGACTCGTTTGGACAGTGTGCGCTCAGGGGCACCTGGACTCGTTTGGACAGTGTGCGCTCAGGGGCACCTGGACTCGTTTGGACAGTGTGCGCTCAGGGGCACCTGGACTCGTTTGGACAGTGTGCGCTCAGGGGCACCTGGACTCGTTTGGACAGTGTGCGCTCAGGGGCACCTGGACTCGTTTGGACAGTGTGCGCTCAGGGGCAACATCAAAATGGCAACATATGGTGTGCATCCAGAGATGGGGTGGACATTATCACTAGAAAACTAGAAAAACTCAAACAAATCGTGAGCGTGTATGTTATGAAATTCGATTCGGATAGGCTGTATAACATTGTTCAATACTCCAGTCGAAATGTGTTGATGTAAATTGATTGTAGCAGGGTTGGAGTCAATTCGAACTGAATGCAGTCAATTCAGGAATTAAACTGAAAGTCCAATTCAATTATTTGAAAAGTGCATACATTTTCAGTGTCTTCTCAATAAACTGGAAAGTACCTATTTATTTCAGAAGTACCATTTTTGAACGGCTTTAAATTAAATTCGAATTGCCCCCAAACCTTGGATTGTAGGCTACCTAGATTGTTTCGGTCTTGGCGTTCAGGTGAGATGTGCAACTCTTGGTTTCAGCAGAGAGTGCGTGCGGTATCTGGGACCTGTGTTGCTCTGAGAGGTGTGATTACATAATGTTTTCGTGCGTAATTGACGCTCACTGGCCGATTGAGAAGGTTGTCCAAGTGGAAAGGAATAGAGAGAATCAGATTAGCCTCATGTAACATGGATGGTCCCCGGTGCCGATGACAGACCGAAACATCGACAGACAGACAGGACACTCAGAAAGACAGACATACAATACCCATCGCCATCCTAATTGTCGCGTGTTCAATCAAGTGGTTGCAATAGCTCTGAACATGTACATAGTTGGAAAAGGATTTAAAACTTCCCCTGCAACTACAGGTGCGGATTATAGGCCTCGCTTTCGCTATGCAAATGCAGTGGTCACGTGCATCCACTGGTTTAATAAATCATGTTTCCAATCTATTTTTATTTAGTAACTTTGAAATGTATTCATAAAAAAAGCCATATGGCGTTCAAATAGGCCTACAATAAAATAAAAAGCCCCAGTCATTGTTATGATGACCAGATTTATAGATGTGTTTGCACAAAATCATCTTTCAACATAAACATTTCATCACATTAGACTAAATGTACATCATTTTAGCTTGGAATTAACTCATTGGGATATTTAGGCTGTGATTAAAATTGGAAATATTGTCAAATCAATAGAGGTCTTTCCAATAACTTTTGCCAGGTGTATTAATTGATTGATTGCATTTATTGGATAATTAAATGTATCGCGGTGCTCCAGCTCCAGCCAGACGGAACTTCCGTGGGTCGACTAGGCCTACAGGTTATTTTGTCAGACTGATTCTCCGTGGGTCGACTAGGCCTACAGGTTATTTTGTCAGACTGATTCTCCGTGGGTCGACTGGACACTCAGGCAGGAGTCACTGCTAAACTAAAGGCTATAAAATAGGTGTCGAAAAAAATCGCATTTTAAAGCTCCTGCAGCTTCCTGTCGAAACCCTGAATCGAAGCATAACTCCAAACGTTTTGAAGATTTCAGAATCTCACGTTTTCTTTATTTTATTATTATTAACCCATTATTAATATCGTTTACATGTTTTATATATGTTTACAACAGCATGGCCTAAACAAATGCAGCGTTACGGAAGGAAAAACCTGTGAGAAAACACAATTTCATGTTCATTTAAACCGGTAGATAATCTACATAATAACTTACCATATACGGTTTAAAATAGAATATTAAAAAGTGATCAATTGATCGTCTGTGTAGGTGACAAAAAAAATAGAGATTATAGTCATTGATAGGGCAGCAAACTCGAGCTCTCCCGGGGTTTGAGGTAGCAACCAAACATATAAATCCCCATCCTGAAATAGCCCGTTTCTCCGCCCAGCTGTCGGTCCACGCAAATCCCCTAACTCTACCCCTCCCACATTCCCACTCCAAGCCCAGCCCACGGTCACTTCCTCTCGCCCCCCTCCTCTCACCCCATCCTCATTCACAGACCAGCCTACTCCATCATCTCATCCGGGGCCCCGGATTAAGAGTGTAAGGGCACGCGAGTCAAATCGCTTTTTTCCCCCAGGCGCTCGTGAGGCACGTGCGTGCTGGTGTCCAATGCTATTTGCTTTGAAATACTGTATGTGATTGGATTTGATTTATTTATATAGGGCCTTTCTACCAATTCTTTCTACCAACTGAGGTAGTAGGCTAAAGGAGGTACTGAAAGTGCTTTACATAGTAGGCTAAAAGGGGAAAATCACCTTCACATTACACTTCTTCCATGACTGTGAGGGCTCACCCTCAGAGGAACTAGCTATATGACTGTAGTGTATCAGACTGAGGGCTCAGAGGAACTAGCTATATGACTGTAGTGTATCAGACTGAGGGCTCACCCTCAGAGGAACTAGCTATATGACTGTAGTGTATCAGACTGAGGGCTCAGAGGAACTAGCTATATGACTGTAGTGTATCAGACTGAGGGCTCACCCTCAGAGGAACTAGCTATATGACTGTAGTGTATCAGACTGAGGGCTCACCCTCAGAGGAACTAGCTATATGACTGTAGTGTATCAGACTGAGGGCTCAGAGGAACTAGCTATATGACTGTAGTGTATCAGACTGAGGGCCCAGAGGAACTAGCTATATGACTGTAGTGTATCAGACTGAGGGCCCAGAGGAACTAGCTATATGACTGTAGTGTATCAGACTGAGGGCCCAGAGGAACTAGCTATATGACTGTAGTGTATCAGACTGAGGGCCCAGAGGAACTAGCTATATGACTGTAGTGTATCAGACTGAGGGCCCAGAGGAACTAGCTATATGACTGTAGTGTATCAGACTGAGGGCCCAGAGGAACTAGCTATATGACTGTAGTGTATCAGACTGAGGGCCCAGAGGAACTAGCTATATGACTGTAGTGTATCAGACTGAGGGCCCAGAGGAACTAGCTATATGACTGTAGTGTATCAGACTGAGGGCCCAGAGGAACTAGCTATATGACTGTAGTGTATCAGACTGAGGGCCCAGAGGAACTAGCTATATGACTGTAGTGTAACAGACTGAGGGCTCATCCTCAGAGGAACTAGCTATATGACTGTAGTGTATCAGACTGAGGGCCCAGAGGAACTAGCTATATGACTGTAGTGTATCAGACTGAGGGCCCAGAGGAACTAGCTATATGACTGTAGTGTATCAGACTGAGGGCCCAGAGGAACTAGCTATATGACTGTAGTGTATCAGACTGAGGGCTCAGAGGAACTAGCTATATGACTGTAGTGTATCAGACTGAGGGCCCAGAGGAACTAGCTATATGACTGTAGTGTATCAGACTGAGGGCTCAGAGGAACTAGCTATATGACTATAGTGTATCAGACTGAGGGCCCAGAGGAACTAGCTATATGACTGTAGTGTATCAGACTGAGGGCCCAGAGGAACTAGCTATATGACTGTAGTGTATCAGACTGAGGGCTCAGAGGAACTAGCTATATGACTGTAGTGTATCAGACTGAGGGCCCAGAGGAACTAGCTATATGACTGTAGTGTATCAGACTGAGGGCCCAGAGGAACTAGCTATATGACTGTAGTGTATCAGACTGAGGGCCCAGAGGAACTAGCTATATGACTGTAGTGTATCAGACTGAGGGCCCAGAGGAACTAGCTATATGACTGTAGTGTATCAGACTGAGGGCCCAGAGGAACTAGCTATATGACTGTAGTGTATCAGACTGAGGGCCCAGAGGAACTAGCTATATGACTGTAGTGTATCAGACTGAGGGCCCAGAGGAACTAGCTATATGACTGTAGTGTATCAGACTGAGGGCCCAGAGGAACTAGCTATATGACTGTAGTGTATCAGACTGAGGGCCCAGAGGAACTAGCTATATGACTGTAGTGTATCAGACTGAGGGCCCAGAGGAACTAGCTATATGACTGTAGTGTATCAGACTGAGGGCTCAGAGGAACTAGCTATATGACTGTAGTGTATCAGACTGAGGGCCCAGAGGAACTAGCTATATGACTGTAGTGTATCAGACTGAGGGCTCAGAGGAACTAGCTATATGACTGTAGTGTATCAGACTGAGGGCTCAGAGGAACTAGCTATATGACTGTAGTGTAACAGACTGAGGGCCCAGAGGAACTAGCTATATGACTGTAGTGTATCAGACTGAGGGCCCAGAGGAACTAGCTATATGACTGTAGTGTATCAGACTGAGGGCCCAGAGGAACTAGCTATATGACTGTAGTGTATCAGACTGAGGGCCCAGAGGAACTAGCTATATGACTATAGTGTATCCAAATCAAAGTGTTGAACTCATCCATATTTTGTAAATTATTGGTGTATTCACATATATGGTAGGCCTACAGTACCAGTAAAACGTTTGGACACAGCTACTTATACTTGGGTGTTTCTTGTAGAATAATAGTGAAGACATTAAAACTATGAAATAACACACATGGAATCATGTAGTAACCAAAAATGTGTTAAACAAATTAAAATATATTTTAGATGAGATTCTTCAAAGTAGCCTTTGCCTATATGACACCATTGCACACGCTTGGCATTCTCTCAACCAGCTTCATGAGGTAGTCACCTGGAATTCATTTCAATTAACAGGTGTGCCTTGTTAAAAGTTAATTTGTGGAATTCCGTTCCTTCTTAATGTGTTTGAGCCAATCAGTTGTGTTGTGAAAATGTAGGGGTGTTATACAGAATATGTCCCTATTTGATAAAAGACCAAGTCCATGTTATGGCAAGAACAGCTTGAATAAGCAAAGAGAAACTACAGTCCATCATTACTTTAAGACATGAAGGTCAGTCAATACGGAACATTTGAAAGTGTCTTCAAGTGCAGTCGCAAAAACCATAAAGCGCAATGATTAAACTGGCTCTCATGAGGACCGCCACAGGAAAGGAAGACCCATAGTTACCTCTACTGCAGAGGATAAGTTAATTAGACTTAACTGCACGTCAGATTGAATTGCTGCAAAGAAACCACAACTAAAGGACACCAATAATAAGAAGAGACTTGCTTGGGTCAGGAAACACAAGTAATGGATATTAGTCCGGTGGAAATCTGTCCTTTGGTCTGATGAGTCTAAATGTGAGATTTTTGGTTCCGACCACCGTGTCTTTGTGAGACGCAGAGTAGGTGAACGGATGATCTCCACATGTGTGGTTCCCACCGTGAAGCATGGAGGAGGTGTGATGGTGTGGGGGTGCCTTGCTGGTGACACTGTTGGTGATTTATTTAGAATTCAAGGCACACTTAACCAGCATGGCTACCACCGTATTCTACAGCAATACGCCATCTCATATGGTTTGAGCTTAGTGGGACTATAATTTGTTTCTCAACAGGACAATGACCCAACACACCTCCTGGTTGTGTAAGGGCTATTTGACCAAGAAGGAGAGTGATGGAGTGCTGCATCAGATGACCTGACCTCCACAACCACTTGATCTCAACCCAATTAAGATGGTTTGGGATGAGTTCAACTGCAGAGTTTTTATTTTTTATTTTACCTTGGCAAGTCAGATAAGAACAAATTCTTATTTAAAATGACAGTCTAGGAACAGTTGGTTAACTGCCTTGTTCAGGGGCAGAATGACCGATATTTACCTTGTCAGCTCAGGGATTCAATCTAGCAACCTTTCGGTTACTGGCCCAACACTCTAACCACTAGGCTACCTGCTGGTTACTGGCCCAACACTCTAACCACTAGGCTACCTGCTGGTTACTGGCCCAACACTCTAACCACTAGGCTACCTGCTGGTTACTGGCCCAACACTCTAACCACTAGGCTACCTGCTGGTTACTGGCCCAACACTCTAACCACTAGGCTACCTGTCCTCCAGTGAAGGAAAAGCAGTGAACAAGTACTCAGCATATGTGGGATCTCCTTCAAGCCCGTTGGAAAAGCATTCCAGGTGAAGCTGGTTGAGAGAATGCCAAGAGTGTGCAAAGCTGTCATCAAGGCAACGGGTGGTTACTTTGAAGAATCTCAAATATAAATGTATTTTGATATGTTTAACACTTTTCTGGTTACTACATGATTCCATATGTGTATTTGTTTTGATGTATTCACTGTTATTCTACAACGTAGAAAATAGTTAAGAAAAACCTTGACTACGTGTGTCCAAACTTTTGATTGGTACTCTATATTATTATTATTATTTATATTATCTATATTCAAACAATAGGAAGTGTGTGTGTGTGTGTGTGTGTGTGTGTGTGTGTGTGTGTGTGTGTGTGTGTGTGTGTGTGTGTGTGTGTGTGTGTGTGTGTGTGTGTGTGTGTGTGTGTGTGTGTGTGTGTGTGTGTGTGTGTGTGTACTGTGTGAGTGGTCTACCTCACCGACTGAACCGTGATCCCACCCTGTGAATGCTGCCAGTAGTTCATCTATTATTTAGAGTTTTTCTCCATCGGAATGCGTCTCTTGTTTCTATATTAAACTAGGTAGGCAAATACTATGGTAGTGTAAGGTACAGAGCAGCCCCAACACCTTCTCCTCTCCTCTCTAAGGTACAGAGCAGCCCCAACACCTTCTCCTCTCCTCTCTAAGGTACAGAGCAGCCCCAACACCTTCTCCTCTCCTCTCTAAGGTACAGAGCAGCCCCAACACCTTCTCCTCTCCTCTCTAAGGTACAGAGCCCCAACACCTTCTCCTCTCCTCTCTAAGGTACAGAGCAGCCCCAACACCTTCTCCTCTCCTCTCTAAGGTACAGAGCAGCCCCAACACCTTCTCCTCTCCTCTCTAAGGTACAGAGCCCCAACACCTTCTCTTCTCCTCTCTAAGGTACAGAGCCCCAACACCTTGTCCTCTCCTCTCTAAGGTACAGAGCAGCCCCAACACCTTGTCCTCTCCTCTCTAAGGTACAGAGCAGCCCCAACACCCTCTCCTCTCTAAGGTACAGAGCCCCAACACCCTCACCTCTCTAAGGTACAGAGCAGCCCCAACACCTTCTCCTCTCCTCTCTAAGGTACAGAGCAGCCCCAACACCCTCACCTCTCTCAAGGAACAGAGCAGCCCCAACACCTTCTCCTCTCCTCTATAAGGTACAGAGCCCCAACACCTCTCCTCTCTAAGGTACAGAGCCCCAACATCCTCTCCTCTCTAAGGTACAGAGCCCCAACACCTTCTCCTCTCCTCTCTAAGGTACAGAGACCCAACACCTTCTCCTCTCCTCTCTAAGGTACAGAGCCCCAACACCTTCTCCTCTCCTCTCTAAGGTACAGAGCCCCAACACCTTCTCCTCTCTAAGGTACAGAGCCCCAACACCTTCTCCTCTCCTCTATAAGGTACAGAGCCCCAATACCTTCTCCTCTCCTCTATAAGGTACAGAGCCCCAATACCTTCTCCTCTCCTCTCTAAGGTGCAGAGCCCCAACACCTTCTCCTCTCCTCTCTAAGGTACAGAGCCCCAACACCTTCTCCTCTCCTCTCTAAGGTACAGAGCCCCAACACCTTCTCCTCTCCTCTCTAAGGTACAGAGCCCCAACACCTTCTCCTCTCCTCTCTAAGGTACAGAACCCCAACACCCTCTCCTCTCTAAGGTACAGAGCCCCAACACCTTCTCCTCTCCTCTCTAAGGTACAGAGCAGCCCCAACACATTCTCCTCTCTAAGGTACAGAGCCCCAACACCTTCTCCTCTCCTCTCTAAGGTGCAGAGCCCCAACACCTTCTCCTCTCTAAGGTACAGAGCCCCAACACCTTCTCCTCTCCTCTCTAAGGTGCAGAGCCCCAACACCTTCTCCTCTCCTCTCTAAGGTACAGAGCAGCCCCAACACCTTCTCCTCTCCTCTCTAAGGTGCAGAGCCCCAACACCTTCTCCTCTCCTCTCTAAGGTACAGAGCCCCAACACCTTCTCCTCTCCTATCTAAGGTACAGAGCCCCAACACCTTCTCCTCTCCTCTCTAAGGTACAGAGCCCCAACACCTTCTCCTCTCCTCTCCTCTCTTCTCTACCTTCACTTCCCTGCAGTCATTCCCTTGTCACCCGTCAATAAGTCATCATATTTAGCAGAGGCTTTTATCCAAAGCGAGTTACAGTCATGTGTGCATATATTTAATGTATGGGTGGTCCTGGGAATCAAACCCACAATCCTGGTGTTGCAACCACCATGCCAACTGATCTAATGAGGACCATGCTCTACTAACTGGTCTACAGAGGACCATGCTCTACTAACTGGTCTACAGAGGACCATGCTCTACTAACTGGTCTACAGAGGACCATGCTCTACTAACTGAGCAACAGAGGACCATGCTCTACTAACTGAGCAACAGAGGACCATGCTCTACTAACTGAGCAACAGAGGACCATGCTCTACTAACTGAGCAACAGAGGACCATGCTCTACTAACTGAGCAACAGAGGACCATGCTCTACTAACTGAGCAACAGAGGACCATGCTCTACTAACTGAGCAACAGAGGACCATGCTCTACTAACTGAGCAACAGAGGACCATGCTCTACTAACTGATCTTTGGACTCTAGCTTATTAGCTAATGGTCATCACAACAGAGCTATCTCAACCTATTGGCTATCACAGCGGAGCATTCTCAAACTATTGGCTATCACAGCGGTGCTCTCTCAACCTATTGACTATCACAGCGGTGCTCTCTCAACCTATTGACTATCACAGCGCAGCGGAGGTCTCTCAAGTTAGGCTGGGGGGGGGGGGGGGGTCATACACCCAATTAGTACAGCCTGTAACAGCCCCCGACATCCAGGGTGACATTCTGGCAGAGCCATAAAGTGCTATCATTGTCAAATTGATGGAATTCATGGTTACGATACGTAGTGCCAGCTGCACTGTCATTTTAAACCTTCATATTGATGGAATTCATGTAATTTTAAAACCTCATATTGATGGAATTAATGTCATTTTAAAACCGCATATTGATGGAATTAATGTCATTTTAAACCCTCATATTGATGGGAAATGCTACCACAGGCATGGGGAGGGAAATGCTACCACAGGCATGGGGAGGGAAATGCTACCACAGGCATGGGGAGGGAAATGCTACCACAGGCATGGGGAGGGAAATGCTACCACAGGCATGGGGAGGGAAATGCTACCACAGGCATGGGGAGGGAAATGCTACCACAGGCATGGGGAGGGAAATGCTACCACAGGCATGGGGAGGGAAATGCTACCACAGGCATGGGGAGGGAAATGCTACCACAGGCATGGGGAGGGAAATTCTACCACAGGCATGGGGAGGGAAATGCTACCACGGGCATGGGGAGGGAAATTCTATCACGGGCATGGGGAGGGAAATGCTACCACAGGCATGGGGAGGGAAATGCTACCACAGGCATGGGGAGGGAAATGCTACCACGGGCATGGGGAGGGAAATGCTACCACAGGCATGGGGAGGGAAATGCTACCACAAGCATGGGGAGGGAAATGCTACCACAAGCATGGGGAGGGAAATGGGAACTTTCCACACCGGCTACGCTTTATTGCAATGTCAAGACAGTACTACTATAGTTCTACATCTGTAAAGCACCTTTCATGAAAATTAAAATACTACAAATATATTTAAAAAACAGTACAGACAGTACATACATGGGCAGCAGGTAACCTAGTGTTAGAGAGTTGGACTTGTAACCGAAAGGTTGCAAGATCGAATCCCCCAGCTGGCAAGGTAAAAACACCTGTCGTTCTGCCCCTGAACAAGGCAGTTAACTGTTGCTAGGCCATCATTGAAAATAAGCATTTGTTCTTAACTGACTTACCTAGTTTAATACAGGTAAAATAAATAAACAAAGTAAACAACAAATAAAAAACTAAATATATATATTTGTGTAATAACATATAATCAAAATATAGTTGGTGGCGGTTGAATATGTTTTGATAGTGACTTCCTGGTTTTACAGTATGTCACATGGATGCTGTCTATATAACTTCTGGGAATTGCCATGCAGTCTGCAGTGTGAGTAGTAATAACTCACATCTCTTCAAGAGCAGTCCTGTACAACTGCATGCTGTAGGTTTGTGTGTGTGTTGTGTGTGTGTGTGTGTGTGTGTGTGTGTGTGTGTGTGTGTGTGTGTGTGTGTGTGTGTGTGTGTGTGTGTGTGTGTGTGTGTGTGTGTGTGTGTGTGTGTGTGTGTGTGTGTGTGTGTGTGTGTGTGTGTGTGTGTGTGTGTGTGTGTGTGTGTGTGTGTGTGTGTGTGTGTGTGTGTGTATGCATGTGTGTCTATGATGGAGATCGTGTGACAGGAGGGGGGAGTATCTCCCTAGGTAACATCGTCCCATAGAGACACAATCTGTTCACCAGAGAGGAGGGGAGGGTGAGAGAGAAAGAGAGAGGAGGGGAGGGTGAGAGAGAAAGAGAGAGGAGGGCAGGGTGAGAGAGAAAGAGAGAGGAGGGCAGGGTGAGAGAGAGGGGGAGGGCAGGGTGAGAGAGAAAGAGAGAGGAGGGCAGGGTGAGAGAGAGGGGGAGGGCAGGGTGAGAGAGAAAGAGAGAGGAGGGCAGGGTGAGAGAGAGGGGGAGGGGGGATAAGGGAAGCCATCACTGTTATCTTAATTCAAATAGCAGCAATCATTTAGAGCGTCAAGAGGGAGATTTGAAGAGGATTTTAATCAATCTCATCAGACAGCGCCCAATGTTCAATATGTCCACCTTCAACTTTCACTAGGTTTCAAATAAACCACTGGACTTAACCGAAAGAAGGTTTCAACCCACTGACCTTCAAACGCTCTCTGAGTCCCAAATGGCATCCTATTCCCTACAGGGCTCTGGTCAGAAATAGTGCACTATGTAGGGAATAGTGTGTCATTTGGGAGGTATGGATAGTAGACAAGGGCTCTGTTCTGAAGCCCCCAACCGTCACTTCACCAACGACATCCAACCAGTCATCTCTTCCATTCAACCAGTTTATTCATTTCTTTGAAATTTAGAGCTGGAATCCTTAGTTGCTACATCCATTTTTGGACTTATTAATTAATGATTTATACCCATTAATTCTTGAAGAATCTAACTTGTAAATGCCTCATGAGCTCAGTTTAACTGTTGTGCCCCACCAAAACCCCGAATTTAAGCTTGTTTTACTCCAATGTTTGTAACCAAAGAAAATGTAAACAAACTCTGTATAGCCTCATAACATGGTTCAAACTATACTTTTCATATCATGGATGGTCTGTCCTTGCATTTAATGTACAGAGCTCTTGTTTTGAATGTTAGAGTGGTTACTCGTCTCCAGGCCCATCCCTGAGTTTATTTGACCAAAACACAGGCGGGATGCCCACTTGTTGTTGTTTCAATATAGCATTCCAGCTTTAACTTGGTTTTTCATTAACAAATTCCAAAGCTGAACACCTCAACAGTTTGATTATTTATCAATATTAAAAGGAATCAGCACATGTTTCCCCATTTGATTTAGTGAATGGTTTTGGAGGGGCAGCAAGAGGAGGGAGGGACAGCAAGAGGAGGGAGGGACAGCAAGAGGAGGGAGGGACAGCAAGAGGGCAGAAAGAGGAGGGACAGCAAGAGGGGGGAGGGACAGCAAGAGGGCAGCAAGAGGAGGGACAGCAAGAGGGGGGAGGGACAGCAAGAGGGCAGAAAGAGGAGGGAGGGACAGCAAGAGGGGGGAGGGACAGCAAGAGGGCAGAAAGAGGATGGAGGGACAGCAAGAGGAGGTAGGGACAGCAAGAGGAGGGAGGGACAGCAAGAGGGGGAGAGACAGCAAGAGGGCAGCAAGAGGAGGGACAGCAAGAGGGCAGAAAGAGGAGGGGGGACAGCAAGAGGGGGAGGGACAGCATGAGGGCAGAAAGTGGAGGGAGAGACAGCAAGAGGAGGGAGAGACAGCAAGAGGGGGAAGAGACAGCAAGAGGGCAGCAAGAGGAGGGAGAGACAGCAAGAGGAGGGACAGCAAGAGGGGGAGAGACAGCAAGAGGGCAGCAAGAGGAGGGACAGCAAGAGGGGGGAGGGACAGCAAGAGGGCAGAAAGAGGAGGGAGGGACAGCAAGAGGGGGGAGGGACAGCAAGAGGGCAGAAAGAGGAGGGAGGGACAGCAAGAGGAGGGAGGGACCTCGGAAATATCATTATATATGGACAAGTGATCACTAGGGCGTCTGAGATGACGTAACATTGGACTCTCTTCTCTCTCCCTCTATTCCTCTCTGTCTGTCTCTCATCCTCTTATGAGGGGATTATCAGGAACGCTCTGTGAATTTCAGAATTTAATATAAAAGGTAACAAAAGAGTTGTCATCAGCTCATTTGCCAAGCCAGTCTGTTCTATCTGTTATAACACACATGGAGGCCCAGCCAGTCTATCTGTTATAACAGACATGGAGGCCCAGCCAGTCTATCTGTTATAACACACATGGAGGCCCAGCCAGTCTATCTGTTATAACACACATGGAGGCCCAGCCAGTCTATCTGTTATAACACACATGGAGGCCCAGCCAGTCTATCTGTTATAACACACATGGAGGCCCAGCCAGTCTATCTGTTATAACACACATGGAGGCCCAGCCAGTCTATCTGTTATAACACACATGGAGGCCCAGCCAGTCTATCTGTTATAACACACATGGAGGCCCAGCCAGTCTATATGTTATAACACACATGGAGGCCCAGCCAGTCTATCTGTTATAACACACATGGAGGCCCAGCCAGTCTATCTGTTATAACACACATGGAGGCCCAGCCAGTCTATCTGTTATAACACACATGGAGGCCCAGCCAGTCTATCTGTTATAACAGACATGGAGGCCCAGCCAGTCTATCTGTCATAACACACATGGAGGCCCAGCCAGTCTATCTGTTATAACAGACATGGAGGCCCAGCCAGTCTATCTGTTATAACACACATGGAGGCCCAGCCAGTCTATCTGTTATAACAGACATGGAGGCCCAGCCAGTCTATCTGTCATAACACACATGGAGGCCCAGCCAGTCTATCTGTTATAACAGACATGGAGGCCCAGCCAGTCTATATGTTATAACACACATGGAGGCCCAGCCAGTCTATCTGTTATAACACACATGGAGGCCCAGCCAGTCTATCTGTTATAACACACATGGAGGCCCAGCCAGTCTATCTGTTATAACACACATGGAGGCCCAGCCAGTCTATCTGTTATAACACACATGGAGGCCCAGCCAGTCTATATGTTATAACACACATGGAGGCCCAGCCAGTCTATCTGTTATAACACACATGGAGGCCCAGCCAGTCTATCTGTTATAACACACATGGAGGCCCAGCCAGTCTATCTGTTATAACACACATGGAGGCCCAGCCAGTCTATCTGTTATAACACACATGGAGGCCCAGCCAGTCTATCTGTTATAACACACATGGAGGCCCAGCCAGTCTATCTGTTATAACACACATGGAGGCCCAGCCAGTCTATCTGTTATAACACACATGGAGGCCCAGCCAGTCTATATGTTATAACACACATGGAGGCCCAGCCAGTCTATCTGTTATAACACACATGGAGGCCCAGCCAGTCTATCTGTTATAACACACATGGAGGCCCAGCCAGTCTATATGTTATAACACACATGGAGGCCCAGCCAGTCTATCTGTTATAACAGACATGGAGGCCCAGCCAGTCTATCTGTCATAACAGACATGGAGGCCCAGCCAGTCTATATGTTATAACACACATGGAGGCCCAGCCAGTCTATATGTTATAACACACATGGAGGCCCAGCCAGTCTATATGTTATAACACACATGGAGTCCTAGCCAGGCTGTTCTGTCTGGAAGTGAGGTAGTGTGTATGTTATAACCTTCACAGCACCTTTATAACCTGTTATAGGTTATAGAACTGCTACAGAAACTCTTAAGTCAATGTTGTGGAGTAGATTGTGCTCATAAATCAATGTTAGATGGTTGGATGGATGGATTGATGGATAGATGGGTAGATGGGTAGATGCATCGATGGATGGATCAATGTTAGATTACAACCTACTATATTATTTTAAATGATCGTACAGTCCATATCCACAGCTCTACACAGAGCATCACTGAGACACTGGCCGTGTCCCAATACCCGTAGTTGAATTCTAAATAGTAGGCTGATTGGGTATGCGAAAATATTCATTTTATAACATGTGACATTTTGAGAACTGAGTATACTTTAAATGCCAGGATGTCATAGTCTTTTTGGCTTTCCGTCTAGTAGGAATTGGATCCAGGCTATTGAGGAAAAGCATCGTCTCTTCAGACCGGTAATCAGATAAGAAGACTGTATCAATATGAACGAAAGGCGGGACACAACGCAATTGCATATTACAAATCAAATCAAATGTTATTTGTCACATTCGTTGTTCAACAGTGAAATGTTTGCAAGCCCTTAACCAACTATGCAGTTTTAAGAAAAACAAGTGTTAAGAAAGTATTTACTAAATAAACAGAAGTGAAAAAGATAAATACAACAAATTGAAGAAAATAGAAAAATAACAAATAATTGAAGAGCAGCAATAAAATAACAGTAACGAGGCTATATACAGGGGGTACCAGTACAGAGTCAATGTGGAGGCTATATACAGGGGGTACCAGTACAGAGTCAATGTGGAGGCTATATACCAGGGGGTACCAGTACAGAGTCAATGTGGAGGCTATATACCAGGGGGTACCAGTACAGAGTCAATGTGGAGGCTATATACCAGGGGGTACCAGTACAGAGTCAATGTGGAGGCTATATACAGGGGGTACCAGTACAGAGTCAATGTGGAGGCTATATACAGGGGGTACCAGTACAGAGTCAATGTGTGGGGGCGTTGGGTTAGTCCAGGTCATTGAGGTAATGTGTGGGGGGCGTTTTATCCAGGTCATTGAGGTAATGTGTGGGGGCATCCAGGTCATTGAGGTAATGTGTGGGGGCGTTGGGTTAGTCCAGGTCATTGAGGTAATATGTGGGGGCGTTGGGTTAGTCCAGGTCATTGAGGTAATATGTGGGGGCGTTGGGTTAGTCCAGGTCATTGAGGTAATGTGTGGGGGCGTTGGGTTAGTCCAGGTCATTGAGGTAATATGTGGGGCGTTGGGTTAGTCCAGGTCATTGAGGTAATGTGTGGGGGCGTTGGGTTAGTCCAGGTCATTGAGGTAATATGTGGGGGCGTTGGGTTAGTCCAGGTCATTGAGGTAATATGTGGGGGCGTTGGGTTAGTCCAGGTCATTGAGGTAATATGTGGGGGCGTTGGGTTATCCAGGTCATTGAGGTAATATGTGGGGGCGTTGGGTTAGTCCAGGTCATTGAGGTAATATGTTTACAAGGTTAGTCCAGGTCATTGAGGTAATATGTGGGGGCGTTGGGTTAGTCCAGGTCATTGAGGTAATATGTGGGGCGTTGGGTTAGTCCAGGTCATTGAGGTAATGTGTGGGGGCGTTGGGTTAGTCCAGGTCATTGAGGTAATATGTGGGGCGTTGGGTTAGTCCAGGTCATTGAGGTAATATGTGGGGGCATTGGGTTAGTCCAGGTCATTGAGGTAATATGTGGGGCGTTGGGTTAGTCCAGGTCATTGAGGTAATATGTGGGGGCGTTGGGTTAGTCCAGGTCATTGAGGTAATGTGTGGGGGCGTTGGGTTAGTCCAGGTCATTGAGGTAATATGTGGGGGCGTTGGGTTAGTCCAGGTCATTGAGGTAATGTGTGGGGGCGTTGGGTTAGTCCAGGTCATTGAGGTAATATGTGGGGGCGTTGGGTTAGTCCAGGTCATTGAGGTAATGTGTGGGGGCGTTGGGTTAGTCCAGGTCATTGAGGTAATGTGTGGGGGCGTTGGGTTAGTCCAGGTCATTGAGGTAATATGTGGGGGCGTTGGGTTAGTCCAGGTCATTGAGGTAATATGTGGGGGCGTTGGGTTAGTCCAGGTCATTGAGGTAATATGTGGGGGCGTTGGGTTAGTCCAGGTCATTGAGGTAATATGTGGGGGCGTTGGGTTAGTCCAGGTCATTGAGGTAATATGTGGGGGCGTTGGGTTAGTCCAGGTCATTGAGGTAATGTGTGGGGGCGTTGGGTTAGTCCAGGTCATTGAGGTAATATGTGGGGGGTCATTGAGGTAATATGGGGGCATTGGGTTAGTCCAGGTCATTGAGGTAATATGTGGGGGCGTTGGGTTAGTCCAGGTCATTGAGGTAATATGTGGGGGCGTTGGGTTAGTCCAGGTCATTGAGGTAATATGTGGGGGCGTTGGGTTAGTCCAGGTCATTGAGGTAATATGTGGGGGCGTTGGGTTAGTCCAGGTCATTGAGGTAATGTGTGGGGCGTTGGGTTAGTCCAGGTCATTGAGGTAATATGTGGGGGCGTTGGGTTAGTCCAGGTCATTGAGGTAATGTGTGGGGCGTTGGGTTAGTCCAGGTCATTGAGGTAATGTGTGGGGGCGTTGGGTTAGTCCAGGTCATTGAGGTAATATGTACATGTAGGTAAAATAATTACATGACGTATTCTCAGTATAACATTGGTTGCTTACTGCATACATTGTTACTAAATAGTATGTTCTAAATATCATATAGTAAGATGAGGACACAGTGTGTAGTTTTATTAAGTAGTAGGCAAGACAGATTTCGGACACGGCCAATATTTAACAGTATCCTGACTGTTTCTAACTGTAGAACAGTCCTCTGTGACAGTACTTCACTGTAAATCAGAGTCTATATCCAGTCATTAGAACCTTTTGAGGTTCCTCTCAGTGTGGAACGCTGTTTATTGTTAGAAAGATGATAACGCCTCGTCATTACTAACATTATCACAGAGTGCCATGGATTCCATAGTGCCACCAGAGGGACTGGTTGTACATGTAGATATGGATTCCATAGTGCCACCAGAGGGACTGGCTGTACATGTAGATATGGATTCCATAGTGCCACCAGAGGGACTGGCTGTACATGTAGATATGGATTCCATAGTGCCACCAGAGGGACTAGCTGGGACTGGTTGTACATGTAGATATGGATTCCATAGTGCCACCAGAGGGACTAGCTGGGACTGGTTGTACATGTAGATATGGATTCCATAGTGCCACCAGAGGGACTGGCTGGGACTGGCTGTACATGTAGATATGGATTCCATAGTGCCACCAGAGGGACTGGCTGGGACTGGCTGTACGTGTAGATATGGATTCCATAGTGCCACCAGAGGGACTGGCTGGAACTGGCTGTACGTGTAGATATGGATTCCATAGTGCCACCAGAGGGACTGGCTGGGACTGGCTGTACGTGTAGATATGGATTCCATAGTGCCACCAGAGGGACTAGCTGGGACTGGCTGTACATGTAGATATGGATTCCATAGTGCCACCAGAAGGACTAGCTGGGACTGGCTGTACATGTAGATATGGATTCCATAGTGCCACCAGAAGGACTGGCTGGGACTGGCTGTACATGTAGATATGGATTCCATAGTGTCACCAGAGGGACTGCCTGTACATGTAGATATGGATTCCATAGTGCCACCAGAGGGACTGGCAGTACATGTAGATATGGATTCCATAGTGCCACCAGAGGGACTGCCTGTACATGTAGATATGGATTCCATAGTGCCACCAGAGGGACTGGCTGTACATGTAGATATGGATTCCATAGTGCCACCAGAGGGACTAGCTGGGACTGGTTGTACATGTAGATATGGATTCCATAGTGCCACCAGAGGGACTGGCTGGGACTGGCGGTACATGTAGATATGGATTCCATAGTGTCACCAGAGGGACTGCCTGTACATGTACATATGGATTCCATAGTGCCACCAGAGGGACTGGCAGTACATGTAGATATGGATTCCATAGTGCCACCAGAGGGACTGGCAGTACATGTAGATATGGATTCCATAGTGCCACCAGAGGGACTGGCGGTACATGTAGATATGGATTCCATAGTGCCACCAGAGGGACTGGCTGTACATGTAGATATGGATTCCATAGTGCCACCAGAGGGACTGGCAGTACATGTAGATATGGATTCCATAGTGCCACCAGAGGGACTGGCTGTACATGTAGATATGGATTCCATAGTGCCACCAGAGGGACCGGCTGGGACTGGCTGTACATGTAGATATGGATTCCATAGTGCCACCAGAGGGACTGGCTGGGACTGGCTGTACATGTAGATATGGATTCCATAGTGCCATCAGAGGGACTGGCTGGGACTGGCTGTACATGTAGATATGGATTCCATAGTGCCACCAGAGGGACTGGCTGGGACTGGCTGTACATGTAGATATGGATTTCATAGTGCCACCAGAGGGACTGGCAGTACATGTAGATATGGATTCCATAGTGCCACCAGAGGGACTGGCTGGGACTGGCTGTACATGTAGATATGGATTCCATAGTGCCACCAGAGGGACTGGCTGTACATGTAGATATGGATTCCATAGTGCCACCAGAGGGACTAGCTGGGACTGGTTGTACATGTAGATATGGATTCCATAGTGCCACCAGAGGGACTAGCTGGGACTGGCTGTACATGTAGATATGGATTCCATAGTGCCACCAGAGGGACTGGCGGTACATGTAGATATGGATTCCATAGTGCCACCAGACGGACTGCCTGTACATGTACAGGAGATATGGATTCCATAGTGCCACCAGAGGGACTGGCTGTACATGTAGATATGGTTTCCATAGTGCCACCAGAGGGACTGGCTGGGACTGGCTGTACATGTAGATATGGATTCCATAGTGCCACCAGAGGGACTGCCTGTACATGTACAGGAGATATGGATTCCATAGTGCCACCAGAGGGACTGGCTGTACATGTAGATATGGATTCCATAGTGCCACCAGAGGGACTGCCTGTACATGTACAGGAGATATGTGCATGTGTTATCTTATCTGCAAGTCAACAGCAGATACTGTCAGCTTAAGGCCACTTCTGATTCACTTTAGCCTTCTGTTGATAAATGTGAAACGTATTACCATGCTACGCTCTCATTGCATTATGGGTAGTGCAGTGCTTCACGCCGCACACACAGTCAAGGCTGAAACGTAGCCGTTGAATAAACCAAGGTTGTTCTTTGACATTTGACTGGAACAGCAATGGAACGAGGACCTGAGTTATCGGTTGTCCCCTCAATGTAATGATAATGGTATTCCTCCACTGTCAACGTGTTGCATTGGGTTTATAAAAGGGCACCGTTGAAAGGAACGGACAGAAGAAAACAAAGAAAAGAGTTTCCTATCAGACACAATGGAACGAGGGCCTGAGTTATCGGTTGTCCCCTCAATGTAATGATAATGGTATTCCTCCACTGTCAACGTGTTGCATTGGGTTTATAAAAGGGCACCGTTGAAAGGAACGGACAGAAGAAAACAAAGAAAAGAGTTTCCTATCAGACACAATGGAACGATGGAGCCAATGGAACTGTTCCTAAAGCACCAACGTTGCAGGCCAGGATCGCTAAATCAACCACAAGTTCTCCCAACATTCAGAGTACAGTATTTATACCTGGTTTGCTCCAGGCTGTCGGCATAGTACTGTCTGACCTGTCTCTGAATGGCCCAGGAACCTCTTCTCAGCAAACAGCGAACATTAGGTCACTTTCCAATGGAGTCCCAATTTGGTGTACAACTAACGTTGGCATGACCACATCTCATTTCTGTTTGTTTTTGACATTTCTAAAATGGGTTTTTGTCCAGTTAACTGAATGTTCATAGAGAAAACATTATCTTATTGGGGAGCATCCCTGGGAACCACAGTTAATAATTCAGAGAACTTTTAGAGAAGTTGACATTTTAAACCTTCTCAGAATGTCCCTACTAACATTTTGGTTTCTAGTGTAACAGACATCACTCTGTTTGCTTAGTTCCGCTTTCTCCTGATTTGGCTCATACCACGGCTCTAACCCAGAATCTCTGCCACGCAAACACACCTGACCGCCCTCCTGATTTGGCTCATACCACGGCTCTAACCCAGAATCTCTGCCACGCAAACACACCTGACCGCCCTCCTGATTTGGCTCATACCACGGCTCTAACCCAGAATCTCTGCCTCGAAAACACACCTGACCGTCCTCCTGATTTGGCTCATACCACGGCTCTAACCCAGAATCTCTGCCACGCAAACACACCTGACCGCCCTCCTGATTTGGCTCATACCATGGCTCTAACCCAGAATCTCTGCCTCGCAAACACACCTGACCGCCCTCCTGATTTGGCTCATACCACGGCTCTAACCCAGAATCTCTGCCACGCAAACACACCTGACCGCCCTCCTGATTTGGCTCATACCACGGCTCTAACCCAGAATCTCTGCCTCGCAAACACACCTGACCGCCCTCCTGATTTGGCTCATACCAAGGCTCTAACCCAGAATCTCTGCCTCGCAAACACACCTGACCGCCCTCCAGATTTGGCTCATACCACGGCTCTAACCCAGAATCTCTGCCTTGCAATCACACCTGACCGCCCTCCTGATTTGGCTCATACCACGGCTCTAACCCAGAATCTCTGCCTCGCAAACACACCTGACCGCCCCCCTGAAGTGTCTTACCCAGCTATTCGGTAGCAGGTGGGGATCTTTCAGGCTAAGGAGTGAATTTCACACATCCCCATGTGTTACACTGGATTCCTTCTTCCTGACATCATTAATACAGTGCCTAGGGTCATCTGACTCCTGCCTCATGTCTCGTTTCCTACCTCTTCATTATGTGTGTGTGTGTTTCCTACCTCTTAACTGCTGCCAGCTGAGACCAATCAGAACACACTATATGAACTGTATCAGCTGACCGGGAAATGAAGTGGTTGAGCTTCAAATGAGGACACAGAAAGATGATGATGGTAATGATGATGGTGGGGATGATGATGGTGGTGGTGATGATGATGGTGGTGATGATGATGATGATGTTGATGGTGATGTTGATGATGATGGTGGTGATGGTGATGATTATGATGGTGGTGGTGATGATGATGATGGTGGTGATGATGATGGTGGTGGTGGTGGTGGTGGTGGTGGTGGTGGTGGTGGTGGTGGTGATGGTGGTGGTGGTGGTGAATATGATGATTGTGATGATGATGATGATGATGGTGACATACGTTTTAAATGTAATAAATTGAAAAGTTAATTTCCAGAATATATTAAATGAACATTTCCAGTGAATTTAGCCACCTTGATAGTGCTCTTAGGTTAAAGAGACTGCACAATACTGTAGAGGACGTCCCACTAGAGTACTGCCGAAGCCCCGGACCAGAGACCACACACCGTGGGGGAAAGAGCAGCCCTTTAAGTGAATAGAAGTGTAATTAACGTTAATTAACCCCGTGGGCTAGTCTCGTTAGCAGGTAGCATATGTGCTGGTGCCGGGCTGCAATCTGTCTCGTTGGGTCTCAATACAAAGGCTGATGGTTAATGAAGGCCCTCCTGCAACATCCACACCACTCAGCTCAGCTGTGATGGGGCTGGTAGCACTCTGGTGGTCAGTCACCATCTCATCTCCTCCATTTGTATTGGGTGGATGGATACCATGGATACCATTATTCAGCAGATTGGTAGGGGTGCAAAGGGAAATCCAAAGGGACTTAATATTGTAAATAAACAACATATTATGGGCTGGCCACCACATCCAAATTGCTTACTTTAGACAAAGAAACTGTGTCATCTCAATCAAATCTGCATATTGAAGGAAAGAAGTCTGACTAGTTTATCCTATTTTGACATTTGAAATACTGTGTAGTGCACATAAGTAGGTAAGTATGCTTAACAATCCTAGCATACATCAGTGCTTAGTGTACCAGTCCTCTGTCACGGCTGGCTGAAGGACTGGACCAAGGTGCAGCAAGGTAAGCACACATTTTCTTTTTATTAAAAATGACGCCGACAAAACAAAGAACAAAAACCAAACCGTGAAGCTTTGGGATATGTGTCCTGAACAATGTCAAAGTTAACTTCCCACAAAACAGGTGGGGGAAAAGAGTACCTACGTTTGGTTCTCAATCAGAGACGATAGACAGCTGCCTCTGATTGAGAACCACACCCGCCAAACACATAGAAATAGAAAAACATAGAAAAAATGACATAGAATGAATACCCTAGTCACACCCTGGCCTAACCAAAATAGAGAATAAAAAGCCTCTCTATGGCCAGGGCGTGACATCATCCTTCTCATGAACTCAATTTAATAATCAGTGCAATTCCCCAAGTGTGACTTGTTGCTAAAATCAAGAGATGGGTAGTAAAGAATACTGTATGTCCATCCAAAAAACAACGATATAAAAGATGGAGTTAGGTGGAGTTAGGGAAAGACATGTTGGAGCAGATGGGTTGAGTGTGTTCAAGTTAGAGGGAGAGAGTGGAAAAGAAAGTGAGAGAGAGACAGAGAGTTAGAGAGTGAGAGTTAGAAAGAGAGAGAGTGAGAGAGAGAGATGGTGTTCCACTATAGAATAAAGACAGCCAGAGAAAAGTAAAGACTAGAGGATGGATGACTAGAGGATGGAGAGGTAGAATAAAGACTAGAGGATGGAGAGATAGAATGAGGACTAGAGGATGGAGAGGTAGAATAAAGACGAGAGGATGGAGAGATAGAATGAGGACTAGAGGATGGAGAGGTAGAATGAGGACTAGAGGATGGAGAGGTAGAATGAGGACTAGAGGATGGAGAGGTAGAATGACTAGAGGATGGAGAGGTAGAATGAGGACTAGGGGATGGAGAGGTAGAATGGAGAGGTAGAATAAAGACGAGAGGATGGAGAGATAGAATGAGGACTAGAGGATGGAGAGGTAGAATAAAGATGAGAGGATGGAGAGATAGAATGAGGACTAGAGGATGGAGAGGTAGAATAAAGACTAGAGGATGGAGAGATAGACTGAGGACTAGAGGATGGAGAGGTAGAATGAGGACTAGAGGATGGAGAAGTAGAATGAGGACCAGAGGATGGAGAGATAGAATGAGAACTAGAGGATGGAGAGGTAGAATGAGGACTAGAGGATGGAGAGGTAGAATGAGGACTAGAGGATGGAGAGGTAGAATGACTAGAGGATGGAGAGGTAGAATGAGGACTAGAGGATGGAGAGGTAGAATGGAGAGGTAGAATAAAGACTAGAGGATGGAGAGATAGAATGAGGACTAGAGAATGGAGAGGTAGAATAAAGACTAGAGGATGGAGGAGAGATAAAATGAGGACGAGAGGATGGAGAGGTGGAATAAAGACTAGAGGATGGAGAGATAGAATGAGGACTAGAGGATGGAGAGGTAGAATAAAGACGAGAGGATGGAGAGATAGAATGAGGACTAGAGGATAGAGAGGTAGAATAAAAACTAGAGGATGGAGAGATAGAATGAGGACTAGAGGATGGAGAGGTAGAATAAAGACTAGAGGATGGAGAGATAGAATGAGGACTAGAGGATGGAGAGGTAGAATAAAGACGAGAGGATGGAGAGATAGAATGAGGACTAGAGGATGGAGAGATAGAATAATGACTAGAGGATGGAGAGGTAGAATGAGGACTGGAGGATGGAGAGGTAGAATGAGGACTAGAGGATGGAGAGGTAGAATGAGGACTAGAGGATGGAGAGGTAGAATGAGGACTAGAGGATGGAGAGGTAGAATAAAGACTAGAGAATGGAGAGATAGAATGAGGACTAGAGGATGGAGAGGTAGAATAAAGACGAGAGGATGGAGAGATAGAATGAGGACTAGAGGATAGAGAGGTAGAATAAAAACTAGAGGATGGAGAGATAGAATGAGGACTAGAGGATGGAGAGATTAGAATGAGGACTAGAGGATGGAGAGGTAGAATAAAGACGGAGAGATAGAATGAGGACTAGAGGATGGAGAGGTAGAATGAGGACTAGAGGATGGAGAGGTAGAATAAAGACTAGAGGATGGAGAGATTAGAATGAGGACTAGAGGATGGAGAGGTAGAATAAAGACGGAGGAGAGGTAGAATGAGGACTAGAGGATGGAGAGGTAGAATGAGGACTAGAGGATGGAGAGGTAGAATAAAGACTAGAGGATGGAGAGATTAGAATGAGGACTAGAGGATGGAGAGGTAGAATAAAGACGGAGAGATAGAATGAGGACTAGAGGATGGAGAGGTAGAATGAGGACTAGAGGATGGAGAGGTAGAATGAGGACTAGAGGATGGAGAGGTAGAATGACTAGAGGATGGAGAGGTAGAATGAGGACTAGAGGATGGAGAGGTAGAATGAGGACTAAAGATGAGAGGATGGAGAGATAGAATGAGGACTAGAGGATGGAGAGGTAGAATAAAGATGAGAGGATGGAGAGATAGAATGAGGACTAGAGGATGGAGAGGTAGAATAAAGACTAGAGGATGGAGAGATAGACTGAGGACTAGAGGATGGAGAGGTAGAATGAGGACTAGAGGATGGAGAAGTAGAATGAGGACCAGAGGATGGAGAGATAGAATGAGGACTAGAGGATGGAGAGGTAGAATGAGGACTAGAGGATGGAGAGGTAGAATGAGGACTAGAGGATGGAGAGGTAGAATGACTAGAGGATGGAGAGGTAGAATGAGGACTAGAGGATGGAGAGGTAGAATGGAGAGGTAGAATAAAGACTAGAGGATGGAGAGATAGAATGAGGACTAGAGAATGGAGAGGTAGAATAAAGACTAGAGGATGGAGAGATAAAATGAGGACGAGAGGATGGAGAGGTGGAATAAAGACTAGAGGATGGAGAGATAGAATGAGGACTAGAGGATGGAGAGGTAGAATAAAGACGAGAGGATGGAGAGATAGAATGAGGACTAGAGGATAGAGAGGTAGAATAAAAACTAGAGGATGGAGAGATAGAATGAGGACTAGAGGATGGAGAGGTAGAATAAAGACTAGAGGATGGAGAGATAGAATGAGGACTAGAGGATGGAGAGGTAGAATGGAGAGGTAGAATAAAGACTAGAGGATGGAGAGATAGAATGAGGACTAGAGAATGGAGAGGTAGAATAAAGACTAGAGGATGGAGAGATAAAATGAGGACGAGAGGATGGAGAGGTGGAATAAAGACTAGAGGATGGAGAGATAGAATGAGGACTAGAGGATGGAGAGGTAGAATAAAGACGAGAGGATGGAGAGATAGAATGAGGACTAGAGGATAGAGAGGTAGAATAAAAACTAGAGGATGGAGAGATAGAATGAGGACTAGAGGATGGAGAGGTAGAATAAAGACTAGAGGATGGAGAGATAGAATGAGGACTAGAGGATGGAGAGATAGAATAATGACTAGAGGATGGAGAGGTAGAATGAGGACTGGAGGATGGAGAGGTAGAATGAGGACTAGAGGATGGAGAGGTAGAATGAGGACTAGAGGATGGAGAGGTAGAATAAAGACTAGAGAATGGAGAGATAGAATGAAAACTAGAGGATGGAGAGGTAGAATAAAGACGGAGAGATAGAATGAGGACTAGAGGATGGAGAGGTAGAATGAGGACTAGAGGATGGAGAGGTAGAATAAAGACTAGAGGATGGAGAGCTAGAATGAGGACTAGAGGATGGAGAGGTAGAATAAAGACGAGAGGATGGAGAGATAGAATGAGGACTAGAGGATGGAGAGATAGAATAATGACTAGAGGATGGAGAGGTAGAATGAGGACTGGAGGATGGAGAGGTAGAATGAGGACTAGAGGATGGAGAGGTAGAATGAGGACTAGAGGATGGAGAGGTAGAATAAAGACTAGAGGATGGAGAGGTAGAATAAAGACTAGAGGATGGAGAGATTAGAATGAGGACTAGAGGATGGAGAGGTAGAATAAAGACGGAGAGATAGAATGAGGACTAGAGGATGGAGAGGTAGAATGAGGACTAGAGGATGGAGAGGTAGAATAAAGACTAGAGGATGGAGAGCTAGAATGAGGACTAGAGGATGGAGAGGTAGAATAAAGACGAGAGGATGGAGAGATAGAATGAGGACTAGAGGATGGAGAGATAGAATAATGACTAGAGGATGGAGAGGTAGAATGAGGACTGGAGGATGGAGAGGTAGAATGAGGACTAGAGGATGGAGAGGTAGAATGAGGACTAGAGGATGGAGAGGTAGACTAAAGACTAGAGGATGGAGAGGTAGAATAAAGACGAGAGGATGGAGAGATAGAATGAGGACTAGAGGATGGAGAGGTAGAATAAAGATGAGAGGATGGAGAGATAGAATGAGGACTAGAGGATGGAGAGGTAGAATAAAGACTAGAGGATGGAGAGATAGACTGAGGACTAGAGGATGGAGAGGTAGAATGAGGACTAGAGGATGGAGAAGTAGAATGAGGACCAGAGGATGGAGAGATAGAATGAGGACTAGAGGATGGAGAGGTAGAATGAGGACTAGAGGATGGAGAGGTAGAATGAGGACTAGAGGATGGAGAGGTAGAATGACTAGAGGATGGAGAGGTAGAATGAGGACTAGAGGATGGAGAGGTAGAATGGAGAGGTAGAATAAAGACTAGAGGATGGAGAGATAGAATGAGGACTAGAGAATGGAGAGGTAGAATAAAGACTAGAGGATGGAGAGATAAAATGAGGACGAGAGGATGGAGAGGTGGAATAAAGACTAGAGGATGGAGAGATAGAATGAGGACTAGAGGATGGAGAGGTAGAATAAAGACGAGAGGATGGAGAGATAGAATGAGGACTAGAGGATAGAGAGGTAGAATAAAAACTAGAGGATGGAGAGATAGAATGAGGACTAGAGGATGGAGAGGTAGAATAAAGACTAGAGGATGGAGAGATAGAATGAGGACTAGAGGATGGAGAGGTAGAATAAAGACGAGAGGATGGAGAGATAGAATGAGGACTAGAGGATGGAGAGATAGAATAATGACTAGAGGATGGAGAGGTAGAATGAGGACTGGAGGATGGAGAGGTAGAATGAGGACTAGAGGATGGAGAGGTAGAATGAGGACTAGAGGATGGAGAGGTAGAATAAAGACTAGAGAATGGAGAGATAGAATGAGGACTAGAGGATGGAGAGGTAGAATAAAGACTAGAGGATGGAGAGGTAGAATAAAGACTAGAGGATGGAGAGATTAGAATGAGGACTAGAGGATGGAGAGGTAGAATAAAGACGGAGAGATAGAATGAGGACTAGAGGATGGAGAGGTAGAATGAGGACTAGAGGATGGAGAGGTAGAATAAAGACTAGAGGATGGAGAGCTAGAATGAGGACTAGAGGATGGAGAGGTAGAATAAAGACGAGAGGATGGAGAGATAGAATGAGGACTAGAGGATGGAGAGAGATAGAATAATGACTAGAGGATGGAGAGGTAGAATGAGGACTGGAGGATGGAGAGGTAGAATGAGGACTAGAGGATGGAGAGGTAGAATGAGGACTAGAGGATGGAGAGGTAGAATGAGGACTAGAGGATGGAGAGGTAGAATAAAGACTAGAGAATGGAGAGATAGAATGAGGACTAGAGGATGGAGAGGTAGAATAAAGATGAGAGGATGGAGAGATAGAATGAGGACTAGAGGATGGAGAGGTAGAATAAAGACTAGAGGATGGAGAGATTAGAATGAGGACTAGAGGATGGAGAGGTAGAATAAAGACGGAGAGATAGAATGAGGACTAGAGGATGGAGAGGTAGAATGAGGACTAGAGGATGGAGAGGTAGAATGAGGACTAGAGGATGGAGAGGTAGAATGAGGACTAGAGGATGGAGAGGTAGAATGAGGACTAGAATGGAGGGTAGAATGAGGACTAGAGGATGGAGAGGTAGAATGAGGACGAGAGGATGGAGAGGTAGAATGAGGACTAGAGGATGGAGAGGTAGAATGAGGACGAGAGGATGGAGAGATAGAATGAGGACTAGAGGATGGAGAGGTAGAATGAGGACTAGAGGATGGAGAGGTAGAATGAGGACTAGAGGATGGAGAGGTAGAATAAAGACTAGAGGATGGCCCACTAGAGTAGTATGTGTTGCGCTTGAGGCCATCGTTTATTCCTCCATATTCATTTCCGGAAGTAAATATTTTTGGGTAATCCTAATCTGAATGTTGTGACAGATTAAGAGGGAGTGGGAGGAGAGATTGGGATCACTTGAACAGCGCATGAGAGATGGAAAAAGGGAGAGAGTGAGTAGGGAGGGAGAATACACCGGAAGAGGTACAGTGGCAGGGGATAGGAGGGAGGGAGGGAGGGAGGGAGGGAGGGAGGGAGGGAGGGAGGGAGGGAGGGAGGGAGGGAGGGAGGGAGGGAGGGAGGGAGGGAGGGAGGGAGGGAGGGAGGGAGAATACACCGGAAGAGGTACAGTAGCAGGGGATAGGATAGGAGGGAGGGAGGGAGGGAGGGAGGGAGGGAGGGAGGGAGGGAGGGAGGGAGGGAGGGAGGGAGGGAGGGAGGGAGGGAGGGAGGGAGGGAGGGAGGGAGGGAGGGAGGGAGGGGGAGGGAGGGAGGGAGGGCATAACATTTAATCCCATTTACATCCAAATAGAATGTTTTTTATCCCTCTATCTATACATTGTATTCGTCAATATAACAATACACTGTATACTACATTGCTAAATAAATATTATGTACATTTCAATGTAGAACCAAGTTCTCTCCATCTTCTATGCTGTTCTTGGTTTGCGTTTTACTGATTCCGTGTTTTCAGCGTTTGAAGGGATTACAACAAATCTGCTTTGTTGAAAGGGGGAGGTACAAGCTGCAGCATAAGAGCATTGACCAACATACATATAGAGAGAGATATACTGAACAAAAATATACACACAACATGCATCAATTTCAACCATTTTATTGAGTTAGAGTTCATATAAGGAAATCAGTCAATTGAAATAAATGCATATACATGTACTGCCAATTTCTCTAAAACTACATTGGAGGTTTCTTATGGTGGAGTAATGAATATTACATTCTCTGGCAACAGCTCTGGTGGACATTCATGCAATCAGCATGCACCTGTGTAATGATAATGCTGTTTAATTAGCTTCTTGATATGCCACACCTGTCAGGTGGATGGATTATCTTGGCAAAGGAGAAACGCTCACAAACAGGGATTTCAAAAAATTTGTGCACAAAATTTGAAAGAAATAAGCTGTTTGTGCATCTGGAAAATATTTGTGGGATCTTTTATTTCAGCTCATGAAACATGGGGACCAACACATTACATGTTGCGTTTATATATTTTTCTTCAGTGCAGAAAGACAGACAGACAGACAGACAGACAGACAGACAGACAGACAGACAGACAGACAGACAGACAGACAGACAGACAGACAGACAGACAGACTGACAGACTGACTGACTGACTGACTGACTGACTGACTGACTGACTGACTGACTGACTGACTGACTGACTGACTGACTGACTGACTGACTGACTGACTGACTGACAGACAGACAACGAGAGAGAGAGAGAGAGAGAGAGAGAGAGAGAGAGAGAGAGAGAGAGAGAGAGAGAGAGAGAGAGAGAGAGAGAGAGAGAGAGAGAAAGAGAGGGAGGGAGGGAGGGAGACGAGGGAAAGAAAGAATATTAGAAGGGGGATAACTCAATAATTCATCTCCCCAAAAAATCTATTAATATTTAATCAAGCTAAGAGTTGGACTTGCTTGTGTTTATTGTTTATTTGTGTTCATTCAAATCAAATTGTATTT
The DNA here is from genome assembly GCF_021184085.1 of Oncorhynchus gorbuscha. Lineage (NCBI taxonomy): Eukaryota > Metazoa > Chordata > Actinopteri > Salmoniformes > Salmonidae > Oncorhynchus > Oncorhynchus gorbuscha. The sequence continues at coordinate 19,048 of NW_025746224.1, read as the reverse complement.
GTAACATGTTGGTGGCCGAATACAACAGGTCTACCTTACAGTGAAATGCTTATTGTGTGTCTGTGTGTGTGTTCAGTGTGTGTCTGTGTGTTTGTCCAGTGTGTGTTCAGTGTGTGTGTGTTCATACTTAAAATAATGGAAGAGGAGAATAGAGTGAGGCAAGAATCATCTCCAGGAATCTCTAAATCACTTGATTTGAATAAAGGATGAGTCTTTCTATTTAGACATTCTATTTGATTTAGTCCGGACTGATTCACAATGAATCAACTCTTTGGAACACAATGACTCCTAGCATTGATTCCTGCTGCTTTTGTCGACCTCACTGAGTAACTGGATCCTCCATGGAAACCAGACAAACTGTGAGCTCCTGTGTGACCCTGTACAAACACACACACACACATGCACATGCACATGCAGGCACACACTAAAACACACAACCACACTGATACACACACACCTATATATACACACACACACGCACACAAACACACCTATACACACACCTATATACACACACACACCTATACACACCTACAGTATATATACACACACACACACCCACACACACACAAACACACACCTATATACACACACACGCACACAAACACACACACAAAACATTTCTAATTTTGTCTCTGTCTCTCTCTCTACCCCTCTCTCATTCTGTATCTCTCTACCCCTTTCTCATTCTGTATCTCTCTACCCATCTGTCATTCTGTATCTCTCTACCCCTCTCTCATTCTGTATCTCTCTACCCCTCTCTCATTCTGTATCTCTCTACCCCTCTCTCATTCTGTATCTCTCTACCCCTCTCTCATTCTGTATCTCTCTACCCCTCTCTCATTCTGTATCTCTCTACCCCTCTCTCATTCTGTATCTCTCTACCCCTCTCTCATTCTGTATCTCTCTACCCCTCTCTCATTCTGTATCTCTCTACCCCTCTCTCATTCTGTATCTCTCTACCCCTCTCTCATTCTGTATCTCTCTACCCCTCTCTCATTCTGTATCTCTCTACCCCTCTCTCATTCTGTATCTCTCTACACCTTTCTCATTCTGTATCTCTCTACCCCTCTCTCATTCTGTATCTCTCTACCCCTCTCTCATTCTGTATCTCTCTACCCCTTTCTCATTCTGTATCTCTCTACCCATCTGTCATTCTGTCTCTCTAAATCTGTTTCTGTCCCTCTGTCTCACTCTCTAATTCTGTCTCTGCCCCTCTCTGTCTTTCACTCTACCCCTCTCGGTCTCTCTCTCTCTACCCCTCTCTCATTCTCTCTCTCTAATTATGTCTCTGTCCCTCTCTGTCTTTCTCTATACCCCTCTCTCATTCTCTCTCTCTACCCCTCTCTCATTCTCTCTCTCTACCCCTCTCTCATTCTCTCTCTCTAATTCTGTCTCTGTCCCTCTCGGTCTCTCTCTCTACCCCTCTCTCATTCTCTATCTCTAATTATGTCTCTGTCCCTTTCTCTCTCTCTTTCTTTGCTATAGGTGAAATTAGCCCTTGCATATATACTGTGATAGTGTGTGTGTGTGTGTGTGTGTGTGTGTGTGTGTGTGTGTGTGTGTGTGTGTGTGTGTGTGTGTGTGTGTGTGTGTGTGTGTGTGTGTGTGTGTGTGTGTGTGTGTGTGTGTGTGTGTGTGTGTGTGTGTGTGTGCGTGCGCGCGCGCGTGTTCAAGCTCCAATAATAATGATCATGGTGGTTTTGTAATCGAGGTCCAAGGTTCTGTATGGCTACGTCTTTACCGTGGATACACGGCTCCACATTTGATTAGATACCACAGCTCTGTGTGGGTGGGTGCTGGTGCCAGTGTGTGTATGACAGAGTGGACAGTGTCAGAAGGGCTAAGAGCTTATCAGTGATGGTCCGCACAGCAGAGTTCTAGAATACTAGACCGTTGGCTTTCATACTTTATGAATTCTCAGTGATGGTCCGCACAGCAGAGTTCTAGAATACTAGACCGTTGGCGTGATGGTCCGCACAGCAGAGTTCTAGAATACTAGACCGTTGGCTTTCATACTTTATGAATTCTCAGTGATGGTCCGCACAGCAGAGTTCTAGAATACTAGACAGAGTTCTAGAATACTAGACCGTTGGCTTTCATACTTTATGAATTCTCAGTGATGGTCCGCACAGCAGAGTTCTAGAATACTAGAATACTTTATGAATTCTCAGTGATGGTCCGCACAGCAGAGTTCTAGAATACTAGACCGTTGGCTTTCATACTTTATGAATTCTCAGTGATGGTCCGCACAGCAGAGTTCTAGAATACTAGACCGTTGGCTTTCATACTTTATGAATTCTCAGTGATGGTCCGCACAGCAGAGTTCTAGAATACTAGACCGTTGGCTTTCATACTTTATGAATTCTCAGTGTGGCCAAAGACATTTCTGCAGCCGTCACCACAATGAAATGTGTAGGAGCTTTGTACACGGAGATGCTTTGGTTGAGAATTTGTGGGAGGTTCATGTTCGGGCTGTGTGTTCCTTGCAGATGGTTATCACAGAGCGAGATCCAATATTCCGCATTGTTGGTTAAGTAAGCATTTCACTGCGCATGTGACAAATCAAATGTGATTTGATTTGATTTGATGTCACTATGGGACTCCGGACTATCACGACTCAGCTGCTTTGGACTCTGAACTGAACTGTGCTTTAGTGTCTAAAGTGTGTGTGTGTGTGTGTGTGTGTGTGTGTGTGTGTGTGTGTGTGTGTGTGTGTGTGTGTGTGTGTGTGTGTGTGTGTGTGTGTGTGTGTGTGTGTGTGTGTGTGTGTGTGTGTGTGTGTGTGACAGAGTGGTCAGTGCCAGAGCAGCAGCAGGTATAGGCTACTGTGAAGGACTGAACACTGGGGGAATGTGCCATAGCTGGTACCCACCCACCTAGGGACCAGGCAAACAACAGATGCTCCTACACAGGGGAGTTGCTGATTCAGAGATGACCTTAACATATGCGTGTGTGTGTGTGTGTGTGTGTGTGTGTGTGTGTGTGTGTGTGTGTGTGTGTGTGTGTGTGTGTGTGTGTGTGTGTGTGTGTGTGTGTGTGTGTGTGTGTGTGTGTGTGTGTGTGTGTGTGTGTGTGTGTGTGTGTGTGTGTGTAAGCTTGGGAGAGACAGGCTTTTGATCATGAAACCCCCTATAAAAATGTGGAAAGAATCTATGTGAAATGTTTGCTTGATCTCTTAACCATGTGTACACATGGCTAGGGTCATGTTAACGCAGTCTGAATGGATTGCCAATACACAGTACTGAATTCAGGGGGGGGGGGTGTTTCCGGGACTTGGACCTACAACCTTCTGGCTGTGAGGCAGTCATGCTATCCACAGTATCAGTGATATTCATGTTATACCACGGCTGGGGGGAGGTGGGGCTTACGACCTCCCAGGCCCTTCAAAAAATGGTTGTGTTGTCATCTCTAGCTTCAAACTGAAATTCATGATATGACTGAACTGAAAAGGGAATTGAGCCCAACCCTGGTAAACATGTAGATGACCTTGACCTTGTCGACATTACAAACACTTTGGTTTACAAAAAGGTGTCCTTTCGACACATCAATGAAAAATTGACTTGGCTGTTGCATTGGTTGGGTCCACATTCTCCCTGCTTACTGACACTACATGACACTAACAGACGCCTTCACCCAAGGAGACTTACAGTACAGCGAGTGCATACATTTGAAGTATACTATGTGATTCAGGGCGGCAGGTGGTTTTACCTCTAGTGGTTAGAGCGTTGGGCCAGTAACCGTAAGGTTGGTAGATCGAATCCCTGAGCCGATGAGGTAAAAATCCGTCTTTCTGCCCCTGAACAAGGCAGTTAACCCACTGTTCCCCTGAACAGGCAGTTAACCCACTGTTCCCCTGAACAGGCAGTTAACCCACTGTTCCCTGTTCCCTGAACAAGGCAGTTAACCCACTGTTCCCTGAACAAGGCAGTTAACCCACTGTTCCCCTGAACAGGCAGTTAACCCACTGTTCCCCTGAACAAGGCAGTTAACCCACTGTTCCCCTGAACAGGCAGTTAACCCACTGTTCCCCTGAACAAGGCAGTTAACCCACTGTTCCTAGTCCGTCCTTGTAAATAAGAATTTGTTCTTAACTGACTTGCCTAGTTAATTAAAGTTAAATAAGAAATAATAATAATAAATTATTTGGGAATTGAACCCTTAACACAATGCTCCTTCTTCCAACTGAGCACCACAGGGTTCAATGCTCCTTCTTCCAACTGAGCACCAAGGGTTCAATGCTCCTTCTTCCAACTGAGCACCACAGGGTTCAATGCTCCTTCTTCCAACTGAGCACCACAGGGTTCAATGCTCCTTCTTCCAACTGAGCACCACAGGGTTCAATGCTCCTTCTTCCAACTGAGCACCACAGGGTTCAATGCTCCTTCTTCCAACTGAGCACCACAGGGTTCAATGCTCCTTCTTCCAACTGAGCACCACAGGGTTCAATGCTCCTTCTTCCAACTGAGCACCACAGGGTTCAATGCTCCTTCTTCCAACTGAGCACCACAGGGTTCAATGCTCCTTCTTCCAACTGAGCACCACAGGGTTCAATGCTCCTTCTTCCAACTGAGCACCACAGGGTTCAATGCTCCTTCTTCCAACTGAGCACCACAGGGTTCAATGCTCCTTCTTCCAACTGAGCACCACAGGGTTCAATGCTCCTTCTTCCAACCGAGCACCACAGGGTTCAATGCTCCTTCTTCCAACTGAGCACCACAGGGTTCAATGCTCCTTCTTCCAACTGAGCACCACAGGGTTCAATGCTCCTTCTTCCAACTGAGCACCACAGGGTTCAATGCTCCTTCTTCCAACTGAGCACCACAGGGTTCAATGCTCCTTCTTCCAACTGAGCACCACAGGGTTCAATGCTCCTTCTTCCAACTGAGCACCACAGGGTTCAATGCTCCTTCTTCCAACTGAGCACCACAATGGGTTCAATGGGTTCAATGCTCCTTCTTCCAACTGAGCACCACAGGGTTCAATGCTCCTTCTGAGCACCACAGGGTTCAATGCTCCTTCTTCCAACTGAGCACCACAGGGTTCAATGCTCCTTCTTCCAACTGAGCACCACAGGGTTCAATGCTCCTTCTTCCAACTGAGCACCACAGGGTTCAATGCTCCTTCTTCCAACTGAGGCTCCTTCTTCCACAGTTCAATGCTCCTTCTTCCAACTGAGCACCACAGGGTTCAATGCTCCTTCTTCCAACTAAGCGCCACAGGGTTCAATGCACCACAGGGTCCTTTTTCCAACTAAGCACCACAGGGTTCCAACAAGGGTTCAATTCTCACTAGATTTCAGTTTCTTGTTTTTCTTTTATAGAATTGTAAAGCCACTTTGGGTCCTTGAAGAGCTACATACCATGTGTAATTATTACTATTGCTACTAACTTTGTCCCTCTCTCTCCCTCTGCTCTTCACCAGAATCCTAGAAAAGCGTCAGCCCAATGGGGAGACCATCGAGCTTTCGGCCGAGGGCCGCCCAGAGCTTGTGGAGGAGAAGGAGATGCCCGTGGTGGACTGCACCTGCTTCGGCCTTCCCCGTCGCTACATCATCGCCATCCTCTCAGGCCTGGGCTTCTGCATCTCCTTCGGCATCCGCTGCAACCTGGGCGTGGCCATCGTCAGCATGGTCAACGACCACACCGTCTGGAAGGGTAACAAGGAGGTCCTGGTGGTGAGGCACACTGTTCTGGCACTTACACTTACACTTCTATTTTCATCCTGCACTCTTAGAGAAAAAAGGTGCTATCTAGAACCTAAAAAGGTTCATCGGCTGTCCCCATAGGAGAACCCTTTAAAGAATCGTTTTCGGTTCCAGGTAGAACACTTTTGGTTCCAGGTAAAAACCCATTTGGAAAATTATTATTTTTGGTTCCAGGTAGACCTCTTTTGGAAAAAGGTTGTACCTGGAACCGAAACAGTCTTACATGGAACCAAAAAGGGCTTTCCCTTATAGGACAGCCGAAGAACCCTTGTGGAACCTTTTTGTCTAAGACTGTAGTTCTGACTTTGCTGATGGCTGCTTTAATGAGGAAAACATTTACTTACTACGACTGTCTGCTTTAATGAGGAAAACATTTACTTACTACGACTGTCTGCTTTAATGAGGAAAACATTTACTTACTATGACTGTCTGCTTCAATGAGGAAAACATTTACTTACTATGACTGTCTGCTTTAATGAGGAAAACATTTACTTACTATGACTGTCTGCTTTAATGAGGAAAACATTTACTTACTACGACTGTCTGCTTTAATGAGGAAAACATTTACTTACTATGAGTGTCTGCTTTAATGAGGAAAACATTTACTTACTATGAGTTTCTGCTTTAATGAGGAAAACATTTACTTACTATGAGTTTCTGCTTTAATGAGGAAAACATTTACTTACTATGACTGTCTGCTTTAATGAGAAAAACATTTACTTACCATGAGTGTCTGCTTTAATGAGGAAAACATTTACTTACTATGACTGTCTGCTAATGAGGAAAACATTTACTTACTACGACTGTCTGCTTTAATGAGGAAAACATTTACTTACTACGACTGTCTGCTTTAATGAGGAAAACATTTACTTACTATGACTGTCTGCTTCCTTAATGAGGAAAACATTTACTTACTATGACTGTCTGCTTTAATGAGGAAAACATTTACTTACTATGAGTGTCTGCTTTAATGAGGAAAACATTTACTTACTATGAGTGTCTGCTTTAATGAGGAAAACATTTACTTACTATGACTGTCTGCTTTAATGAGGAAAACATTTACTTACTACGACTGTCTGCTTTAATGAGGAAAACATTTACTTACTATGAAATGTAAGTGTCTGAAAAGGGAGGCTCTTTGAAGTGACCGGTGGTTCTATGAAGAGGTTTTTCCCTTATTTCTTCTCAAAGAACCATTTTCTTGAAGAGGTTTCCCTTCTTTCTTCTCACTCTTTCTTCTGAAATTTTCTTGAAGAGGGTTTTTCCCTTCTTTCTTCTCAAAGAACCATTTTCTTGAAGAGGGTTTTTCCTTCTTCTTTCTTCTCAAAGAACCATTTTCTTGAAGAGGGTTTTTCCCTTCCTTCTTTCTTCTCAAAGAACCATTTTCTTGAAGAGAAGTTTTTCCTTCTTTCTTCTCAAAGAACCATTTTCTTGAAGAGGGTTTTCCCTTCTTTCTTCTCAAAGAACCATTTTCTTGAAGAGGGTTTTCCCTTTCTTTCTTCTCAAAGAACCATTTTCTTGAAGAGGGTTTTTCCCTTCTTTCTTCTCAAAGAACCATTTTCTTGAAGAGGGTTTTTTCCTTCTTTCTTCGCTGTCTGAATGGTAGCAAATAACCTTGCTAGCTAGTGTTGTGGGAAGAGGAGGGTTGGGGTCAGGTCAGGGGGTCAGGTCAGGGGGAGGGCTGGCTACAGGCCACAACAAAGGTTGTAATTTTGGGCTTGGAGGCTCATAGGGTGTGTAACCTAACGCAGCAGGTGTCAAATAAATACCTGAACGGGGTCCACACATCCATTTTTCAGGGGAAAGTAAGCTAGGTTGAAGATACTGTATCAATGAAAACCGCATACTTCCGGTTGTTTCCGACCTCGCTGAGGTTGGAGTGTGTCCAAGCTTTATTTTTGTGCAGAGGAAGAAGAACACTGTCAATGGACAATGTACTTTGACTTGAAAATACTTTATTTATAATCACAATCAGCACCTTTTGAAGTGTAGCCTTTATCAAGGTGCTTGGGAAGCTAACACAAGTCTTCAGGTCTCAGGCAAGGTTTCTCATCACTCAAGCATTATTTAACGAACCCACTCCGCTACACATCCGTAGTTATGGGTTGTGTTCATTAGGACACGCAACGAAAAAACGTATTCAAAAATGTTCTGCAACTGAAAATCTAAATGAGCGTTTCTTATTGTACAAATCCAGGGAGTCCTTTGCTCCCAGATGGTTTTCTTCCGTTTGGTGCCTTATGAGCACAACCATGGTCTCTCCTCCTCTTTCTCTCCCCAGGCAGCACAGTTCAGCTGGGATCCAGAGACCGTGGGGATGATCCACGGGTCCTTCTTCTGGGGATACATCGTCACACAGATTCCCGGAGGTTTTATATGTCAGAAATATAAAGCTAACAAGTAAGTACATTTTAGGATACATCGTCACACAGATTCCTGGAGGTCTCATATGTCAAAAATATAAAGCTAACAAGTATGTACGTTTTAGCATGCTTTGGGATGATTATTCCTGTATTGATTGACTGATTTCCTTATTGTATGTCAATACCTTTCCTCAAACGTGTCGGAGGTCAACTTTTTTACTACTAGGATTCATTTGACTAAAGTAGACATTATATTTGACTCAAATATACATTCTATTTTATTAGAGTATACATTATATTTAACTTAAGTATACATTCTGTGTACAAATGTACATTATATTTTACTAGAGTAAACATATTTGACTAAAGTATACGTTATATTTTACTAGAGTATACTTATATTTTACTAAAGTTGACATTATATTTACTAAAATATACATTATATTTGACTAAACTATACATTATATTTTACTAGAGTATACATTATATTTGACTAAAGTGTACATTATTTTGACTAAAATATACATTCTATTTTACTAGAGTATACATTATATTTGACTAAAGTATACTAAAATATACTTTATAGTATGGCTGCGGATGTTGCCTCAATCAAAAAGTTATGTATTCATTTTTACTAATGAAGTATAGACGGAGCCCTTATAGTCAAGGGTTTCCATCAGACATTTTGAACTGCTACCAAGGTTGGGACAGTCTCATCAATAACATGACGTTTCTCTCAGGATTAATTACATGTTGATATCAGTCAAATGAAATGAAAACCAGCTCAATGATTGAAATATTTATATAATTTAAATATCTCTAAGGTCTCTATAGCTCTCAGTGGTTGAAATGAAGGCTGGTCTCTATAGCTCTCAGTGGTTGAAATGAAGGCTGGTCTCTATAGCTCTCAGTGGTTGAAATGAAGGCTGGTTGTGTTTGTCTCTGACTGTTTCTGTCTTGGTGTGTTTCAGCGTGTTTGGCTTCGCCATAGTGGCCACATCCACTCTCAACATGCTGATTCCATCTGCTGCTCGTACACACTACAGCTGTGTCATACTAGTCAGGATATGCCAAGGCCTCGTCGAGGTACTTAGAGTGCATCTGTCTCTCTCTCACTCTCACTCTGTGTGTGTGTGTGTGTGTGTGTGTGTGTGTGTGTGTGTGTGTGTGTGTGTGTGTGTGTGTGTGTGTGTGTGTGTGTGTGTGTGTGTGTGTGTGTGTGTGTGTGTGTGTGTGTGTGTGTGTGTGTGTGTGTGTGTGTGTGTGTGTGTGTGTGTGTGTGTGTGTGTGTGTGTGTGTGTGTGTGGGAATATTATGTTTGGATATTTACTGTGTGCATCACTTCATTACTTCCCTATAGGCGTATCTTACCCAGCATGCCATGGGATCTGGGCCAAATGGGCCCCGCCTCTAGAGAGAAGTCGACTGGCCACAACAGCATTCTGTGGTAAGATACTAAAACAAATGGATTTAAAACATCCTCTCACGCTCTCCCTCCCCTTTTCTCTCTCTTAATAAACCACACAATGAATGAATGAATTTCCCCCGGGATAATAAAGACTACTCTACACATTACTGGATCCAACCATTTGTGATGTTACTTGATGTTCTTGTCAAGAGAGTAGCTAAGATGTGCTTATAAACAACCTCAACATTATAGTAAAGTTCCTATTGGTAACATCCCAAATAAATCTAGTGCAGCACATTGTCTTCCTACATACTGTATGCATGCATTCCACAGGAGGTTGGTGGTACCTTAATTGGGGAGGACGGATTCGTGGTAATGGCTGGAGTGGAATGGATGGAATGGTATCAAATACATGCCATTCCATTCGCTCCATTCCAGCCTTTATTATGAGCCATCCTCCCCTCTACAGCCTCCATTGATGCATTCTCAGCTGCAGGAAGTGTATGTAGCCCTTTAAACTCCAAATGGAAAATGGCAGATTTGGTCAGTGATAAGAGCTTAAATTTGAGGCACTTTCAAATGATGCTTTTGGATTGTACCTAAACCAGATGGAGATTTGTAATGGACCGTTGTTAGATTGTAGTGGATCATTGTTCGATTTTAGTGATCGTTGTTGGATTGTAGTGGATCGTTGTTGGATTGTAGTGGATCGTTGTTGGATTGTAATGGATCGTTGTTGGATTGTAATGGATCGTTGTTGGATTGTAATGGATCGTTGTTGATTGTAGTGGATCGTTGTTGGATTGTAATGGATCGTTGTTGGATTGTAATGGATCGTTGTTGGATTGTAGTGGATCGTTGTTGGATTGTAATGGATCGTTGTTGGATTGTAGTGATCGTTGTTGGATTGTAGTGGATCGTTGTTGGATTGTAATGGATCGTTGTTGGATTGTAGTGGATCGTTGTTGGATTGTAATGGATCGTTGTTGGATTGTAATGGATCGTTGTTAGATTGTAATGGATCGTTGTTGGATTGTAATGGATCGTTGTTGGATTGTAGTGGACCGTTGTTGGATTGTTGGAGTGGATCGTTGTTGGATTGTAATGGATCATTGTTGGATTGTAGTGGATCGTTGTTGGATTGTAGTGGATCGTTGTTGGATTGTAATGGATCGTTGTTGGATTGTAATGGATCGTTGTTGGATTGTAGTGGATCGTTGTTGGATTGTAGTGGATCGTTGTTGGATTGTAATGGATCGTTGTTGGATTGTAATGGATCGTTGTTGGATTGTAGTGGATCGTTGTTGGATTGTAGTGGATCGTTGTTGGATTGTAGTGGATCGTTGTTGGATTGTAGTGGATCGTTTGTTGGATTGTAGTGGATCGTTGTTGGATTGTATAACATTGTGTGATGGTGGGGATTAATTGTGTGATGGTGGATTTTTATTTATTTCACCTTTATTTAACCAGGTAGGCAGGTTGAGAACAAATTCTCATTTACAATTGCGACCTGGCCAAGATAAAGCAAAGCAGTTTGACACATACAACAACACTGTTACACATGAGGTAAAACAAACATACAGTCAATAATACAGTAGAAAAATAAGTCTATATACAATGTGAGCAAATGAGGTGAGATGAGGGAGGTAAAGGCAAAAAAGGCCATGGTGGCTAAGTAAAATACAATATATCAAGTAAAACACTGGAATGGTAGATTTGCAGTGAAAGAATGTGCAAAGTAGAAATAGAAATAATGGGGTGCAAAGGAGCAAAATAAATAAATAAATACAGTAGGGAAAGAGGTAGCTGTTTGGGCTAAATTATAGATGGGCTATGTACAGGTGCAGTAATCTGAGCTGCTCTGACAGCTGGTGCTTAAAGCTAGTGAGGGAGATAAGTGTTTCCAGTTTCAGAGATTTTTGTAGTTCGTTCCAGTCATTGGCAGCAGAGAACTGGAAGGAGGGACCAGAGAGATATACCTGCTGGAGCGTGTGCTACAGGTGGGTTCTGCTAAGGTGACCAGTGCGCTGAGATAAGGAGGGACTTTACCTAGCAGGGTCTTGTAGATGACCTGGAGCCAGTGGGTTTGGCGACGAGTATGATGCGAAAGGCCAGCCAACGAGAGAGCAGGTCACAATGGTAGGTAGTATATGGGGCTTTGGTGACAAAACGGATGGCACTGTGATAGACTGCATCCAATTTATTAAGTAGGGTATTGGAGGCTATATTGTAAATTACATCGCTGAAGTCGAGGATCGGTAGGATGGTCAGTTTTACGAGGGTATGTTTGGCAGCATGAGTGAAGGATGCTTTGTTGCGAAATAGGAAGCCAATTCTAGATTTAACTTTGGATCTGGAAGGAGAGTTTACAGTCTAACCAGACACCTAGGTATTTGTAGTTGTCCACATATTCTAAGTCAGAACCGTCCAGAGTAGTGATGCTGGACGGGTGGGCAGGTGCAGGCAGCGATCGGTTGAAGAGCATGCATTTAGTTTTACTTGTATTTAAGAGCAGTTGGAGGCCAGTGAAGGAGAGCTGTATGGCATTGAAGCTCGTCTGGAGGGTTGTTAACACAGTGTCCAACGAAGGGCCAGAAGTATACAGAACAGTGTCATCTGCGTAGAGGTGAATCAGAGACTCACCAGCAGCAAGAGTGACATCATTGATGTATACAGAGAAGAGAGTTGGCCAGAGAATTGAACCCTGTGGCACCCCCATAGAGACTGGCAGAGGCCCAGACAACAGGCCCTCCGATTTGACACATTGAACTCTATCAGAGAAGTAGTTGGTGAAACAGCCGAGGCAATCATTTGAGAGACCAAGGCTATCGAGTCTGCCGATGAGGATGTGGTGATTGACAGAGTCGAAAGCCTTGGCCAGGTCAATGAATATGGCTGCACAGTATTGTTTCTTATCGATGGCGGTTAAGATATCGTTTAGGATCTTGAGCGTGGCTGAGGTGCACCCATAACCAGCTCTGAAACCAGATTGCATAGCGGAGAAGGTGCGGTGGGATTCGAAATGGTCGGTGATCTGTTTGTTGACTTGGCTTTCAAAGACCTTAGAAAGACAGGGTAGGATAGATATAGGTCTGTAGCAGTTTGGGTCAAGAGTGTGTCCCCCCTTTGAAGAGGGGGATGACCGCAGCTGCTTTCCAATCTTTGGGAATCTCAGACGACACGAAAGAGAGATTGAACAGGCTAGTAATAGGGGTTGCAACAATTTCTGCAGATCATTTTTAGAAAGAAAGGGTCCAGATTTTCTAGCCCGGCTGATTTGTAGGGATCCAGGCTAAGGCTAAGCTAGCCTTGGCTTTTCTAACTGCTTGTGTATATTGGTTTCTAACTTCACTGAAAAGTTGCATATCAGGGGGCTGTTTGATGCTAATGCAGAACACCACAGGGTGTTATTGTGTTGGTTAAGGGCAGTCAGGTCTGGAGAGAACCAAGGGCTATATCTGTTCCTGGTTCTACATTTCTTGAATGGGGCATGCTTATTTAAGATGGTGAGGAAGGCATTTTTAAAAAAAAACAGGTATCCTCTACTGACGGGATGAGGTCAATATCCCCCCAGGATACCCAGGCCAGGTCGATTAGAAAGGCCTGCTCGCTGAAGTGTTTCAGGGAGCGTTTGACAGTGATGAGTGGAGGTCGTTTGACCACTGACCCATTACGGATGCAGGCAATGAGGCAGTGATCGCTGAGATCTTGGTTGAAAACAGAAGAGGTGTATTTAGAGGGCAAGTTGGTTAGGATGATATCTGTGAGGGTGCCTGTGTTTACGGCTTTGGGGTGGTACCTGGTAGGTTCATTGATAATTTGTGTGAGATTGAGGGCATCAAGCTTAGATTGTAGGAGGGCTGGGGTGTTAAGCATGTCCCAGTTTAGGTCTGGGACATGGATTGTATCCTCACCTTTGATCTGTTTTCCTTTCAACTGCTACCATGGTTATGCTTTTTAAATGTCTTCTTTCAACTGCTACCATGGTTATGCTTTTTAAATGTCTTCTCTTTCAACTGCTACCATGGTTATGCTTTTAAATGTCTTCTTTTCAACTGCTACCATGGTTATGCTTTTTAATTGTCTTCTCTTTCAACTGCTACCATGGTTATGCTTTTTAAATATCTTCTCTTTCAACTGCTACCATGGTTATGTTTTTTAAATGTCTTCTCTTTCAACTGCTACCATGGTTATGCTTTTTAAATGTCTTCTCTTTCAACTGCTACCATGGTTATGCTTTTTAAATGTCTTCTCTTTCAACTGCTACCATGGTTATGCTTTTTAAATGTCTTCTCTTTCAACTGCTACCATGGTTATGCTTTTTAAATGTCTTCTCTTTCAACTGCTACCATGGTTATGCTTTTTAAATGTCTTCTCTTTTCAACTGCTACCATGGTTATGCTTTTTAAATGTCTTCATGTTTGTCATCAAACACATGGAAACCATGGAAACCATGTGTTTGATGTATTTGATACCATTCCACCCATTCCGCTCCAGCCATTACCACGAGCCCATCCTCCCCAATTAAGGTGCCACCAACCTCCTGTGCTGTTACTTTTCATACACATTGACAATGAACAGGACTTGTCAATGTGTAAACATTAGTGAAGCCTCCTTGTCAGTTTAGGAGGCAGTGTAATCTTTTCTAACAAAGAGCTAATTAACTGTTCTTACTGTAAGTTAATTGTTTCCCTCCACAGTTAGTTGGCTAGGTCAGCTAGTTAGTTAGTTAGTTCGTTAGTTCGTTAGTTCGTTGGCTAGGTTAGTTCATTAGCTTGCTAGCTAATCTCGAAACCCAAATCCAAATATTGCGTGAGCTAGCTAGCTATTGTTACTGACTTTGATTGTGGGTGCTGAGGTGTTCAGATCTGGCCTGACGGAGGCATTACACAACAACAATAGAAACACCATATTTCTGTGTCTTGCTCTTTCTTTGTGTCACAGGTTCCTATGCGGGAGCTGTGGTGGCCATGCCTCTTGCTGGGGTGTTGGTTCAGTATGTAGGGTGGCCTTCAGTCTTCTACGTCTATGGTGAGTAAAAAACAACCCGGGCAGTACCGAGTTTAACTGTCTCATCACCATACAGGTCCCCTAAGATAAACCCCAGCAAGCTTAGCCTAGTGGTTAGAGCGTTGGACCGGAAGGTTGCAAGTTCAAATCCCAGAGCTGACAAGGTCGTTCTGCCCCTGAACAGGCAGTTAACCTTCTGTTCCTAGGCTGTTCTTAACTGACTTGCCTAGTTAAATAAAGGTCAAATATTATTTTTTTTACAGTGGGTGGCCCCTGCTCAGCTGCCTACTGCCCATGACCCAGTGTTGGTAGCCCAGACTATTGAAAGTGGTATGCTGACTACTCAGTTAGCCAGTGCTAGCCTCCTTTGGGGAGCTAGCGGTATAGCACCAGTTCATAGGAGGAGAGCGGTAGAGACATGGGGCTTGCTGGGTATTTTTTCTGTGACAATGACATCCAAACTGACACAATTTATGTTATTGCAAACGTGTCATCACTGTAGTGTACTGTAGAGACCATTCTCCCTACCCTACCTTTCTCCCTACTCCACCCTTCTCATTTCCTACCCTTCTCTCTCCTCTTTACCCTCTCTACCTCTCTCCTCCTCTCTCCCCCTTTACCTCTCTCTACCTCTCCCTCCTCTCTCTCCCTTACCTCTCTACCTCTCCCTCCTCTCTCTTTACCTCTCTCCTCCTCTCTCCTCCTCTCTCTCCCCACTTTACCTCTCTACTCCCTCCTTTCTCTCTCCTTTCTCTCTCCTCTTACATCTACCTCTCTCTCCTTTCTCTCTCCTTTCTCTCTCCTTTTACATCTACCTCTCTCCTCCTTCTCCTCTTTACATCTACCTCTCTCCTCCTTTCTCTCTTTTCTCTCTCTTTACATCTACCTCTCTCCTTCTCCTTACATCTACCTCTCTCCTTTCTCTCTCCTTTCTCTCTCCTTACATCTACCTCTCTCCTCCTTCTCCTCTTTACATCTACCTCTCTCCTCCTTTTCTCTCTCCTTTCTCTCTCCTCTTTTACATCTACCTCTCTCCTCCTTCTCCTCTTTACATCTACCTCTCCCCTCCTCTCTCTCCTCTTTACCTCTCTCCTCCTCTCTCCTCCTCTCTCTCCCCACTTTACCTCTCTACCTCTCTCCTCCTTTCTCTCTCCTTTCTCTCTCCTCTTTACATCTACCTATCTCCTTCTCCTCTGTACATCTCTTCCTCTTTCCTCCTCCTCTCTCTCTCCTCTCTATCTCTCTACCTCTGTCATCCTCTCTTCCCCCTTTACCTCTCTCCTCCTCCTCTCTCCCTCCCTCCCTCTCCCAGGCAGTTTTGGGATAGCATGGTATCTCTTCTGGATCCTGGTGTCGTATGAAAGCCCGGCAGCCCACCCCACTATCACCCCTGAGGAGAGGAAGTACATTGAGGAAGCCATCGGAGAGTCAGCAGGTTTTGCCAATCCTCTACAGGTAATCACAAAGACGCATGAAACATTTTATTTCAAATAAACTGCACAATAAACTCTCACACACACACTCCACCACTTTTCTTTTTGCTTTTTGCTCTGTTCTGCATTAGCATCAAACAGCCCCCTGATATGCAACTTTTCAGTGAAGTTAGAAACCAATATACACAAGCAGTTAGAAAAAGCCAAGCACGCAGCCTTAGCCTGGATCCCTACAAATCCAGCCGGGCTAGAAAATCTGGACCCTTTCTTTCTAAAACACACACGCACGCACGCACGCACGCACGCACACACACACACACACACACACACACACACACACACACACACACACACACACACACAAACACACACATCCCTCTATAATTTCACTTTTTTGCTGTGTGAGGGCTGGTGAGGAATGTGAGCACAACCATCTCTCATTCCTCCTTGTTGCAGAAATTCAAACCCCGTGGAGAGCATTCTTCACGTCCATGCCGGTGTACGCCATTATCGTAGCCAACTTCTGCAGGAGCTGGACTTTCTACCTGCTTCATCAGCCAGCCGGCCTACTTTGAGGAAGTGTTTGGCTTTGAGATCAGCAAGGTGAGACAGAGTTTTAATTATGAATTAACCCCTATCCCCCATCCCCTAGCCCCTATCCCCTAGCCTAGCCCCTATCCCCAAGTGTAGCCCCTATCCCCCTAGCCTATATCCCCTAGCCTCTATCCCCTAGCCTAGCCCCTATCCCCTAGTCTCTATCCCCTATCCCCTAGCAAAGCCTCTATCCCCTAGCCCCTAGCCTATCCCCTAGCCTCTATCCCCTAGTAGCCCCTATCCCCTAGCCTCTATCCCCAGCTCCTAGCCTAGCCTCTATCCCCCCCTAGCCTATCCCCTAGCCTCTATCCCCTAGCCTAGCCTCTATCCCCCTAGCCTCTATCCCCTATCCCCCTAGCCCCTATTTCCTAGCCTATATCCCCTAGCCTCTATCCCCTAGCCTAGTCCCTATCCCCTAGCCTCTATCCCCTATCCCCTAGCCTCTATACCCTATCCCCTAGCCCTATCCCCTAGCCCCTATCCCCTAGCCTAGTCCCTATCCCCTAGCCTCCTCCCCTAGCCTCCCCTATCCCCTAGCCTATCCCCTAGCCCCTATCCCTAGCCCCTATCCCTAGCCTAGCCTCTATCCCCTAGCCTCTATCCCCTAGCCTAGCCTCTATCCCCTAGCCTAGCCCGTATCCCCTGGCCTCTAGCCCCCTAGCCCTAGCCTAGCCCCCTATCCCCTAGCCCCTAGCCTAGCCCCTAACCCCTATCCCCTAGCCCCTAGCCTAGCCCCTGTCCCCTAGCCTAGCCCCTATCCCCAGCCCCCTATCCCCCCTAGCCCCTAGCCTAGCCCCTATTCCCTAGCCTAGCCCCTAGCCTCCCCTATCCCATGGCCTAGCCCTAGCCTATCCCCTAGCCCCTAGCCTAGCCCCCTAACCCCTATCCTCTAGCCCCCTAGCCTAGCCTCTGTCCCCAAGCGTTGCCCCTATCCCTAGCCTAGCCCTAACCCCCTATCCCCTAGCCCCTATCCCCTGCCTCTAGCCCCTGTCCCTGCAAGCGCATATCCTAGCCCCTGAGCTCTAGCCCCTATCCCCTAACCTATCCCCTAGCCCCTATTCCCTAGCCCCTATCCCCTATCCCCTAACCTCCCCTAGCCCTATCCCCTATCCCCTAGCCCTAACCTATCCCTATCCCCTGACCTCTAGCCCCTATCCCTAACCTATCCCCTAGCCCCTATTCCCTAACCAAGCCCCTATCCACCCTAACCTATCCCTATCCCTATTCCCTAACCAAGCCCCTATCCCCTAACCTATCCCCTAGCCCCCTATTCCCTAGCCTAGCCCCTATCCCCCTAGCCTAGCCCCGAGCCTAGCCCCTATCCCATGGCCTCTAGCCCCCTAGCCTATCCCCTACCCTAGCCTAGCCCCTAACCCCTTCCCCAAGCCCCCAACTCAGCCCCCTGTCCCCAAGAGTAGCCTTCCTATCCCCAGCCCAGCCCTATTCCCTATCCCCTAGCCTAGCCCCTATCCCCTGACCTCTAGCCCCTATTCCTTAACCAAGCCCCCTATCCCCTATCCCCATCCCCTAACCTATCCCCTAGCCCCTATCCCTATCCCTAACCTATCCCCTATCCCCTATTCCCTGACCTCTAGCCCCTATCCCCTAACCTATCCCCTAGCCCTATTCCCTAACCAAGCCCCTATCCCTATCCCTAACCTATCCCTATCCCTAACCTATCCCCTAGCCCCTATTCCCTAACCAAGCCCCTATCCCCTAACCTATCCCCTAGCCCCTATTCCCTAACCAAGCCCCTATCCCCTAGCCCCTAGACCCTATTCCCTAACCAAGCCCCTGTCCCCTTTCCCCTAACCTATCCCTAGCCCCTATCCCTGACCTCTAGCCCCTATTCCCTAACCAAGCCCCTATCCCCTATCCCTAACCTATCCCTAGCCCCTATCCCCTATCCCCTAACCTATCCCCTATCCCCTATTCCCTGACCTCTAGCCCCTATCCCCTAACCTATCCCTAGCCCCTATTCCCTAACCTATCCCCTATCCCCTAACCTATCCCCTAGCCCCTATTCCCTAACCAAGCCCCTATCCCTAACCCTATCCCCTAGCCCCTATTCCCTAACCAAGCCCCTATCCCCTAGCCCCTAGACCCTATTCCCTAACCAAGCCCCTATCCCCTAACCTATCCCCTAGCCCCTATTCCCTAACCAAGCCCCTATCCCCTAGCCCCTAGACCCTATTCCCTAACCAAGCCCCTGTCCCCTTTCCCTAGCCCTATCCCTAACCTATCCCCTAGCCCCTATCCCCTAAACTCTAGCCCCTATCCCCTAGCCCCTATCCCCTATCCCCTAACCTATCCCCTAGCCCTATTCCCTAACCAAGCCCCTAGCCCCTAGCCCTATCCCTATCCCCTAACCTATCCCTAGCCCTTATTCCCTAACCAAGCCCCTATCCCCTAGCCCCTATCCCCTATCCCCTATCCCTAACCTATCCCCTAGCCCCTATTCCCTAACCAAGCCCCTATCCCCTAGCCCCTATCCCCTATCCCTATCCCCTAACCTATCCCCTAGCCCCTATTC
>NW_025746223.1:87500-142500 GCF_021184085.1 Oncorhynchus gorbuscha | reverse complement strand
AACACTGATCTGTTATAGTTATGCATGACTGGGTCAGTTTAAAACACTGATCTGTTAATAGTTATGATGACTGGGCTTAAAACACTGATCTGTTGTAGTTATGATGACTGGGTCAGGTTGAAACACTGATCTGTTATAGTTATGATGACTGGGTCAGTTTAAAACACTGATCTGTTATAGTTATGATGACTGGGGTCATTTAAAACACTGATCTGTTATAGTTATGATGACTGGGTCAGTTTAAAAACACTGATCTGTTATAGTTATGATGACTGGGTCATTTAAACACTGATCTGTTGTAGTTATGATGACTGGGTCAGTTTAAAACACTGATCTGTTATAGTTATGATGACTGGCCGTTTAAAACACTGATCTGTTATAGTTATGATGACTGGGTCAGTTTAAAACACTGATCTGTTATAGTTATGATGACTGGGCAGCTTAAAACACTGATCTGTTATAGTTATGATGACTGGGTTTAAAACACTGATCTGTTATAAACACTTTAAACACTGATCTGTTATAGTTATGATGACTGGGTCAGTTTAAAACACTGTTATAGTTATCTGGGTGTTATAGTTATGATGACTGGGTCAGTTTAAAACACTGATCTGTTGTAGTTATGATGACTGGGTCGGTCAGTTTAAAACACTGATCTGTTGTAGTTATGATGACTGGGTCAGTTTAAAACACTGATCTGTTATAGTTATGATGACTGGGTCAGTTTAAAACACTGATCTGTTATAGTTATGATGACTGGGTCAGTTTAAAACACTGATCTGTTATAGTTATGATGACTGGGTCAGTTTAAAACACTGATCTGTTATAGTTATGATGACTGGGTCAGTTTAAAACACTGATCTGTTATAGTTATGATGACTGGGTCAGTTTAAAACACTGATCTGTTATAGTTATGATGACTGGGTCAGTTTAAAACACTGATCTGTTATAGTTATGATGACTGGGTCAGTTTAAAACACTGATCTGTTATAGTTATGATGACTGGGCCAGTTTAAAACACTGATCTGTTATAGTTATGATGACTGGGTCAGTTTAAAACACTGATCTGTTATAGTTATGATGACTGGGTCAGTTTAAAACACTGATCTGTTATAGTTATGATGACTGGGTCAGTTTAAAACACTGATCTGTTATAGTTATGATGACTGGGTCAGTTTAAAACACTGATCTGTTATAGTTATGATGACTGGGTCAGTTTAAAACACTGACACAGAGTTCCTTTCCCTGCAATCTAAACATGCTGTTCGCATCCCAAATAGCAAATGGACCCTATTCCCTACATAGAGCTCTGGTCTAAAGTAGTGCACTATTCCCTACATCGAGCTTTGGTCTAAAGTAGTGCACTATGGGCCCTATTCCCTACATAGAGCTCTGGTCTAAAGTAGTGCACTATGGGCCCTATTCCCTACATAGAGCTCTGGTCTAAAGTAGTGCACTATGGGCCCTATTACCTACATAGAGCTCTGGTCTAAAGTAGTGCACTATGGGCCCTATTCCCTACATAGAGCTCTGGTCTAAAGTAATGCACTATGGGCCCTATTCCCTACATAGAGCTCTGGTCTAAAGTAGTGCACTATGGGCCCTATTCCCTATATAGTGCACTACTTTTAACCAGGGCCCGATTCAGGATGCGCTGTCTGGTCATCTTTAACCATCAGGAAGAACACTGTAGTGCCGAGGCAGTGTCACAGCAGCCGCCGTGTGTCTGTGTGTCGACTACAGCAGTCTGGTAATTAGTAACAATGAAGGATTAAGCTGTGAGCTCCTCTGACACACACACAAGCCTGTGTAGCTGCTTTAGGAAGGGGACAGGAGGAACTCAGGCAGGTAATTACCCAGACAAAGAGACCGGGACTAGTCTCATCAATCACAACTAAGATGTCTACTATAAACAACGCAGGAAGTCTATCTCAAACGGCACCCTATTCCCTATATAGTGCACTACTTTAGACCACAACCTAATGGTACACTATTCCCTATATAGTGCACTTCTTTAGACCAGAGCCTAATGGTACACTATTCCCTATATAGTGCACTACTTTTAGGCCAGAGCCCAATGGCACACTATTCCCTATATAGTGCACTACTTTAGACCAGAGCCTAATGGCACACTATTCCCTATATAGTGAACTACTTTAGACCAGACCCTAATAGTACACTATTCCCTATATAGTGCACTACTTTAGACCAGAGCCTAATGGCACACTATTCCCTATATAGTGCACTACTTTAGACCAGACCCTAATAGTACACTATTCCCTATATAGTGCACTACTTTAGACCAGAGCCCAATGGTACACTATTCCCTATATAGTGCACTACTTTAGACCAGGGCCCCTAGGGAAGGTGTAGAGAATAGGGTACCATTTGAGAGTCAGACTAAGAGTGTGAGAGTCAGTATAGTATACCTCATCTCGGTCAGCAGTTCTACAGTCAGTTTGAATGACAGAAAAGCATCTCATAAATATATATATTAGTGTGTCCTTACCTACCCTAGCAGTATGAGTGTCATCTCTTCTGTGTCCGTGTGAGAGAGCCTGGTTGCATGTACTGAGTGTGTGTGTGTGTATATGGAGCCCCAGTGAGCCACGCTCACGAGACTGGCCTCATTTTTCCAAGTGGATTACAGGCAGCTAACGACACGTGTCACTCAGCCTGCGTCCCTGACGACTCCCTATTCCAGGGATCCTCAACTAGATTCAGCCGCGAGCCGAGTGCCTGTTCAGAGGGCCGGGCTCCCGAGTGCCTGTTCAGGGGGCCGGGCTCCCGAGTGCCTGTTCAGGGGGCCGGGCTCCCGAGTGCCTGTTCAGGGGGCCGGGCTCCCGAGTGCCTGTTCAGGGGGCCGGGCTCCCGAGTGCCTGTTCAGGGGGCCGGGCTCCCGAGTGCCTGTTCAGGGGGCCGGGCTCCCGAGTGCCTGTTCAGGGGGCCGGGCTCCCGAGTGCCTGTTCAGGGGGCCGGGCTCCCGAGTGCCTGTTCAGGGGGCCGGGCTCCCGAGTGCCTGTTCAGGGGCCGGGCCCGTTCAGGGCCGAGTGCCTGTTCAGGGGCCGGGCTCCCGAGTGCCTGTTCAGGGGGCCGGGCTCCCGAGTGCCTGTTCAGGGGGCCGGGCTCCCGAGTGCCTGTTCAGGGGGCCGGGCTCCCGAGTGCCTGTTCAGGGGGCCGGGCTCCCGAGTGGGCTCCTAGGTGGTGCATCGGTCTAAAGCACTGCATCTCAGTGCTAGAGGCGTCACTACAGACCCTGGTTCAATCCTGGGCTGGATCACAACCGGACGTGATTGAAGTCCCATAGGGGGGGTGCACCAGTTGCCCAGCGTCGTCCGGGTTATGGGAGGGTTTGGCCGGGGTAGGCAGTCACTGTAAATTAAGAATTTGTTCTTAACTGACTAGCCTAGTTAAATAAAAGCTTAAATAAAATAAAAATATTCTTACAAATAATTTGGAGATTGTGCTTCTTTGCAGTCAATTTGCAAACATATATATTGTTTGACAAAAACATAACCATTTGAATAGCCTCTAGCACTGAGATGCAGTTTCTTAGACCACTGAACCAGGTACTGTAGTGATATAGCCATTTAAAAAAATAATAATTTTGGAACAAATTCTTATTTTCAATGACGGCCTACTGGGGAACAGTGGGTTAACTGCCTGTTCAGGGGCAGAACGACAGATTTGTACCTTGTCAGCTCGGGGATTTGAACTTGCAACCTTTCGGTTACTAGTCAAACGCACTAGCCTACCCTGCCGCCCATATATCAAATCAAATGTATTTATATAGCCCTTCGTACATCAGCTGATATCTCAAAGTGCTGTACAGAAACGTGCTATATAGCCTCTAGCACTGAGATGCAGTGCCTTAGACCGCTGCGCAGATCTCATATGTAATCTTTTAACTAGTTATTATCATATTGATTAATTTTATGTCACAAAAAAAAAAACTTGCATAAACACTGAATATAATGTAGGCCTATTTGTTAGGGTAACTTGTGGTAACTCTCCACCCGGGGTAACAAGCCCCCTGCCTGAACTTCTTACAGAAACCACTTAGTCACTACCCCCCACAAACACTTTCCCTGGTTTCCACTACTCTTTCTCAACAAAAAAATATTATCTGACTCACAATTTTTTAAGTCATTATTCCAAAAGAAATGAAATTGGAAGGAGAGAGATGACGTACCACAAGCCACCCTACAATTGGCAGACGTTACATTTCACCCCTCTCTCCCCTGGGCACATGTCAGTGTTAACATGTTCCTCCTAAACATCCTGGGTTTAAAACGGCAACGTTCGCGCATATTTAGGAGATGAGAAATAAATACAAGTAGGACTGGAAAGCTGGGATTTCTCTCTTTTTTGAACAAAAAGCCTTTAAAACTGCCGTTTCTGAGATTGAATGCACAAGCATTCTTAACTTCTTGTCAGACTGCATGTTTCCCTCCCTGTGGCACTGAGAACAGGGATGAGCCACGAGAGGAATATGTATCTAGCATAGAACAACAAGCCGACAAGGTAAATACATAAAAAATATTATACTATGGGGTTGTTAGATTTTCTTATTATTTATTTGTTTTGTTTGCAGAGGAAAAGTACATGTGGAATGATATCTACAAAATGCGCCTCAGCAGAAATATTTGTTAATGTTCGATATTTGTTGTTGTTGTTGTTGTGAGGCGGTAATGATTTTGCCGTGGCGCAGCACCACAGTAAAAGGAGCAATACGTTTGACCAGGTCACATAGGGTAGACCCAAAGGCAGCACCACAGTAAAAGGAGAAATACGTTTGACCAGGTCACATGGGGTAGACCCAAAGGCAGCACCACAGTAAAAGGAGAAATACGTTTGACCAGGTCACATGGGGTAGACCCAAAGGCAGCACCACAGTAAAAGAAGCCATACGTTTGACTAGGTCACATGGGGTAGACCCAAAGGCAGCACTATACAGGGAATGGGCCAATAGGGTAGACCCAAAGGCAGCACTATACGGGGAATGGGCCAATAGGGTAGACCCAAAGGCAGCACTATACAGGGAATGGGCCAATAGGGTAGACCCAAAGGCAGCACCACAGTAAAAGGAGCCATACGTTTGACCAGGTCACATGGGGTAGACCCAAAGGCAGCACCACAGTAAAAGGAGAAATACGTTTGACCAGGTCACATGGGGTAGACCCAAAGGCAGCACTATACAGGGAATGGGCCAATAGGGTAGACCCAAAGGCAGCACTATACAGGGAATGGGCCAATAGGGTAGACCCAAAGGCAGCACTATACAGGAATGGGACAATGACCAGGTCACATAGGGTAGACCCAAAGGCAGCACTATACAGGGAATGGGACAATAGGTTTGACGAGGTCACATGGGGTAGACGCAAAGGCAGCACTATACAGGGAATGGGACAATAGGTTTGACCAGGTCACATAGGGTAGACCCTAAGGCAGCACTATACAGGGAATGGGACAATAGGTTTGACCAGGTCACCATTCCCATTTCTCCTATAGAGCTCCATTTTTATGGAATGGTCTGCCTACCCATGTCAGAGACGCAAACTCGGTCTCAACCTTTAAGTCTTTGCTGAAGACTCATCTCTTCAGTGGGTCATATGATTGAGTGTAGTCTGGCCCAGGAGTGGGAAGGTGAACGGAAAGGCTCTGGAGCAACGAACCGCCTTGCTGTCTCTGCCTGGCCGGGTCCCCTCTTTCCACTGGGATTCTCTGCCTGTAACCCTATTACAGGGGCTGAGTCACTGGCTTACTGGGGCTCTCTCATACCGTCCCTGGGAGGGGTGCGTCACCTGAGTGGGTTGATTCACTGTTGTGGTCAGCCTGTTTGGGTTGGCGCCCCTTGGGT
The DNA here is from genome assembly GCF_021184085.1 of Oncorhynchus gorbuscha. NCBI lineage: Eukaryota > Metazoa > Chordata > Actinopteri > Salmoniformes > Salmonidae > Oncorhynchus > Oncorhynchus gorbuscha. Next base: position 136,640 of record NW_025746223.1, on the reverse strand, counting down.
TGTGCCATGGCGGAGATCTTGTGGGCTATACTCAGCCTTGTCTCAGGATGGTAAATTGGTGGTTGAAGAGATCCCTCTAGTGGTGTGGGGGCTGTGCTTTGGCAAAGTGGGTGGGGTTATATCCTTCCTGTTTGGCCCTGTCCAGGGGTGTCCTCTGATGGTGCCACAGTGTCTCCTGAGCCCTCCTGTCTCAGCCTCCAGTATTTATGCTGCAGTAGTTTACGTGTCGGGGGGCTAGGGTCAGTTTGTTATATCTGGAGTACTTCTCCTGTCCTATTCGGTGTCCTGTGTGAATTTAAGTGTGCTCTCTCTAATTCTCTCTCTCTGAGGACCTGAGCCCTAGGACCATGCCTCAGTTCTACCTGACATGATGACTCCTTGCTGTCCCCAGTCCACCTGGCCATGCTGCTGCTCCAGTTTCAACTGTTCTGCCTTGTTATTATTGGACCATGCTGGTAATTTATGAACATTTGAACATCTTGGCCATGTTCTGTTATAATCTCCACCTGGCACGGCCAGAAGAGGACTGGCCACTAGCAATTAGCCTGATTCCCCTCTTGGTTTCTTCTTAGGTTCCTGACTTTCTAGGGAGTTTTTCCTAGCCACCGTGCTTCTACACCTGCATTGCTTGCTGTTTGGGGTTTTAGGCTGTGTTTCTGTACAGCACTTTGAGATATCAGCTGATGTACGAAGGGCTATATAAATACATTTGATTTGGTCACATAGGGTAGACCCAAAGGCAGTGCACTATGCAGGGAATGGGACAACAGGTTTGACCAGGTCACATAGGGAAGACCCAAAGGCAGCACTATACAGGAAATGGGACAATGACCAGGTCATATGGGGTAGACCCAAAGGCAGCACTATGCAGGGAATGGGACAATGACCAGGTCACATGGGGTAGACCCAAAGGCAGCACTATGCAGGGAATGGGACAATGGGTTTTGCTATGAAAAGTTAAAGCATTAGATCACTTATTTTGGTATTGCCTCCATGTAGCTTGTTTGTGGCCACAGGTTGAAGGATGAAAAATATCAACATTAATCTAAAAAATTAACCCGACAAATAGCGCTGTTGGGAGAGTCGGAAAACCCATAAATCAACAACATATTCCCTTTAGTAAAAATATTGATCATTAACCTCAGGTTCAAATGTATATGAAACCTCACAGCAGTTGAAAAATACATGGCGCCTGGAAATCACAAGAGGGCTGTTGACAGATAGGTGGGATCGGGAATGAAATGTACTTTTTGGACCCACCAGCCACCTTAGCAGGTAGATTTTAAAAAATCTGTGATTAATTTAATTGCTTTTTTTTTTTTTTTAACCCAGCAGAAATATGTTAAAAACAGCTACTGCAGCATTTATTTAGCTATAAATGTGATAAAACGTCACTATTTTTTTTTTTACTCACAAATGCAGGTGGAATGGTCACACTGGAGCCTTGACCTCTGACCCACCAATGCCAAAAATCTACCTGCATGGACTGAGAGTAGTTGGGGGGGCGGGATTTAAAGAGTAGTTGGGGGGGGGTTATGAAAATATGGACTCATCAGCCCAAAGGATGGCTACTTTGGAGAATCTCAAACATAAACTAATTATATTTTAACACTTTTTTTGGGGTAATTACATGATTCCATATGTTATTTCATAGTTTTGATGTCTTCACTATTCTCCTACAATATAGTAAAATAATAGTAAAATAAAGAAAAACCCTTGAATGAGTAGGTATGTCTGAACTTTTGACTGGTACCGTACATGTAACAAAAGGAAAAGCTGTAAAAAACTACATTTTTTGTCCCCAGAAGAGTCTGTCCTGCATCTCAGTAGGAGTGATGCTCTATAAATTAGTTTGTCCTGCATCTCATTAGGAGTGCTGATCTCAGATCAGTCTGTCCTGCATCTCAGTAGGAGTGCTGCTCATCTAGGATCAGTTTGTCCTGTATCTCAGTAGGAGTGCTGCTCATCTAGGACCAGTTTGTCCTGCATCTCAGAGTAGAGTGCTGCTCATCTAGGACCAGTTTGTCCTGCATCTCAGTAAGAGTGCTGCTCTGGGGTCAGTTTGTCCTGCATCTCAGAGTAGGAGTGCTTACCACTGGTGTTAAGTTAGGTACATTAAGTAGGAGTAGTGCATGGTATTCAGCAGCTGGGATGGGAAAGGGGCCAGACCAGGAATAACCTCTGGTACTAAGTTATGTACATTAAGTAAGAGTAGTGCATGGTATTCAGCAGCTGGGATGGGAAAGGGGCCTGGCCAGGAATAACCACTGGTGTTAAGTTAGGTACATTTAGTAAGATGTTAAAATTCAAATGGTTATAAGAATGACAAGGTGCCAATGTAAACCTACTGGTAGTAGTGTATGACTATTACAATGGAAGGCCTCTTGTCCATGCACCTCAACTAGACCTGAATCTGCTCATCCAAACACCAGTTGGACTGATGCACCTGTGGTAATGATGAATGATATGTAATCTCCATCCTATGCATCACAAATTATCAGAATTGTCATAACGCCAGGACAGCGGAGTCAATCACCACCTTCCGGAGACACCTGAAACCCCACCTCTTTAAGGAATACCTAGGATAGGATAAGTAATCCCTCTCACCCCCCTTAAAATTTAGATGCACTATTGTAAAGTGACTGTTCTACTGGATGTCATAAGGTCAATGCACCAATTTGTAAGTCGCTCTGGATAAGAGCGTCTGCTAAATGACTTAAATGTAAATGTAAATAATGCTAAAAAAAAAGTGGATGCTATTGACGAACATTTTTTGCTAAACTGTCAGAAATGTTGTTGACTGTCCCAACCCTAATGGGGATCATTAAAAATGGCGAGCCACGCGCGCTGTCTTCAATTACAATGAAGCAGCAAATCCCCCCGCGCGCTGGCTGCGTCGATGCAACCTCCACATGCAGGCCTTGCCGCAGACACATAAACCCACCTCGAGTTCTTATGTTGGCTAAACGCCATCTATCTAGCTGTGCACCATTACATATTTCCGGGCATAGGTGCTTATTTCAGTAACGTTAGTTCGCAAAGCTAGTTTAGACTATCGTTGATGTACGGCAAAAACCAAATTGACGCATCTGTGTTGATTAACTTGAAATTGTAAGCTAGCTAGTACCTCTATGCTAGCTAATGAAATAGGTAGATAGCATAGATCACCACTGCTAAGTTAGTTAGCCATCTAGCTAGCTGCATGATAATTTAATGTATACCTGGCTCATTTGAAAGTCACATAAATGCCGATGATGCAAACCATTCCCTTTATAAAAACGTAAACAAACAGCTAAAGGGGCCTTGCTTCAAATGGATCGCTTTAAAATGCTAGCTCAGTATCCGCCATCTTGGAATCGCCACACACCCCCCCGGTCCACGGAGAGGCCTCCTAATAACGGTCACTAAAAAAGGCCAACCATTTTCAGTTAACAAAAAAAAAATCAGCAAAACAATTATATTACAAATACAAATGTATAAAATTATACATATATTGTTTTACAACTAAACTGAGTGATCGTACCTTGTTACCTGGCTACTGTTACCTAGCTACTGTAGCCTGGCTACTGTTACCTAGCTACCGTTCGCTGATTAGCGGCTAGCTGACGTTAGTTAGCTAATTACAAATACATTACACAGTCGGGTTGGCTAGTTAGGCAAACAAATAGTAAACGCACCGTAACCATGTAAAAAAATACCTTAACTAACTAACCAATTGGTCTGTCAAATGTGTAAGTAAATAGCAACATTTTGCCGAATAAGCTGCTGGGTCATTATAATAGCCATTGTTAAAGCGGCATGCGTAGGCTCAAGTGAAACAAGCTAACTTTAGCTAAGTGGGCTAATGTTTACAAAACATTAACGGGGAGGGTGTAACATCCAGACTACAAAATGTGTTACCGTTAAACCCCTGTGACCGGGGCACAAACGACCGATTTTGTAGCGTGAGTGAGAGCTATTTTCCCCCTCGGGTTTATTTTGTTAACTAGTAGGTTGGCTAGCTAACCGCGATGAATGAGTTACACATGCTATTGCTAACTAGCCAACTGATACAAATATACAAATCCATGTAAGTTAATATTGTTAGGTGACAAATATACGACGGTTGTAAATATACTGTAAAAAAAACATGTGGGTTTATGTAATGTTTCACTCTTACGTTAAACCAAAACGGATGTTTTTGACCATCGTTTAGCTACCAAGTTGACTGCGCCACGTTTAATTAAACACGCCGACTTGGGACGAGCTAGCGAGTTAGCTTAGCATCAAACACCGTGAATGTGCTGGAAATCAGACCGTGAATGTGCTGGAAATCAGACCGTGAATGTGCTAGAAATCAGACCGTGAATGTGCTAGAAATCAGACCGTGAATGTGCTGGAAATCAGACCGTGAATGTGCTGGAAATCAGACCGTGAATGTGCTAGAAATCAGACCGTGAATGTGCTGGAAATCAGACCGTGAATGTGCTGGAAATCAGACCGTGAATGTGCTGCTAACCTGCCAGTTGCATTATGTGTGATGTGACTTAGCGAGTCTCGGCTCGTTACCGGGTCGTCCAACGTTATAACTAAACTAGTTTTACATCCCAACGACGCTTATATTTGACATGTCAACAACACTTAAGTTAAAGCTAAGCTCACGGTTTGGCTTACTGACTTAAAACGAGGTCAGATGTTGCTGCTGCAATGGACGCATCATCATCATCAAAACGAGTTGTGCCCATTCAGTCTAGGCCTTGATGTTTACAATGACCGAGACACATCAGTTCATTAACACTAGCTATGCACTTCCAACTATTTTTCATGTAATTGTTGTGTTAGTTTATCGTCCCCTTCCCGTGGCTTTTGTCCGTACCTTCCATCTCCATATCCTCGGGCTCGCTAAGTTGTTGCTCTCCGGCTTTCTGCTGCTGTTGTTGAGTGTGGTGGTGGTTCATGTTGGCAACTGTTGTGAAGAGGAGATGATGATGATGATGATGATGTTGATGCCTGTTGTCTTTGTTCCCCTCTGTTTCTGGATCCGCTGGGAGCCGGTTTCTGGGTTGTTGGTGAGGTGTTTGAGGTGGGATAGACAGGTCAAAGCTGGTCGTCTGGGCCTGTTCGGAAACAACCTCGGCCTTGTCTCCCGTCAGCGCCGGGGATTGAGGAGAGGAGGTCGGTGGAGGAGCAGGCAGAGAAACGCGGACGTATTTGCTTGCTATTCGCCCAATCTCGGCGTCTTGATGGGTGCAAGTCGCCGACGGTGGTGATAACTACGGCTCCAAAAAAAGGGAGACCCGTTGAATTAAATAAATCCCGATTTTTACCCCGGGTAATATGGGGGCAATTTGGTGAAGTGAGAAAGACAACTCACGACCTGCAGCCCTGAGAAACAAATTACTGTTGCCCTGTTTTAAAGACAACTGGCACAACAAGGCAGCCGACAAAAAAACTAAATTAGTCAATCAGGGAAAACAAAATGTTCATAAACTATCAATGCACATTGAAATACAACTTTCCCTTCGATATTCCCAGTCCGTGTGCTCCTCCGATTGTCCCTCGTCTGGGGGGAGAGCAGAGAAAAAAGCTATCCATTCAAACCCGCTTCTAATTTATAATCGCAGTAATTTAGAAGTTTTAAGGTGATAAGCGATGCCACAAGCCCGATATCGACTTTCCCCAACACATTAAAATCCCCGTAAATAATATTAGCAACAAAATGTAGCACCTTGTCGCATTTCAAAACGTCTGTTCAATGAATAAATTGTGCCCGGTCACAGTCAGAGCCTCTCATCCGCTTCCTTGGTTTGGGGATGTTGAGTTTGAGGTAAAAAATCAAAATGGCGGTCGCGCTCTTCTCTGAAATGTCACATCCGCATGGAGATCTGAACACTCCCGCACACAGCAGAATCACTGGGTCGCTCACTGACTGATTGACTGTCTATTTTTTCATTAACCAATATACGGGTTAGTAATCATAGGCTACAACTCATGGGGGTATAAAAAAATAATATATATATATAATCATAGCTAATATTATAGGTTAGTTGGTATAACGGGTTATAGCAGAGGTGCCATTTTCTTTAAAATAATTGCAACAAGACACTGCAAACACATAACACAAGTTTTCTTCTTCAGTGCTATGGATATGAGTTGTAGAAATGGTATTATTTTCCCCGCTTTGGAGTATATTCTGTTTTAACCATATATGATGAGTCAATATCACAGTGAAAGGGCCCGACATCATTTTTTTGTCTCTAAGCTTCAATTTTACAATCCAAAGAAATTCTCTGGTACATAACTGGACAACTGAACATTGCAGCATTGGGAGTCCCATAGGGCAGCATTGGGAGTCCCATATGGAGTCCCATAGGGCATAGGGCAGCATTGGGAGTCCCATAGGGCATAGGGCAGCATTGGGAGTCCCATAGGGCAGCATTGGGAGTCCCATAGGGCAGCATTGGGAGTCCCATAGGGCATAGGGCAGCATTGAGAGTCCCATAGGGCAGCATTGGGAGTCCCATAGGGCAGCATTTGGAGTCCCATAGGGCATAGGGCAGCATTGGGAGTCCCATAGGGCAGCATTGGGAGTCCCATAGGACATAGGGCAGCATTGGGAGTCCCATAGGGCAGCATTGGGAGTCCCATAGGGCAGCATTGGGAGTCCCATAGGGCAGCATTGGGAGTCCCATAGGGCAGCATTGGGAGTCCCATAGGGCAGCATTGGGAGTCCCATAGGGCAGCATTGGGAGTCCCATAGGGCAGCATTGGGAGTCCCATAGGGCAGCATTGGGACTTTGTTTGTTCATTTTTGTTCATAACTTACTTGCCTAGTTATATAAAGGGGGTGAATGCAGGTAGCCAACCCCATGCTAATGCAGGTAGCCAACCCCATGCTAATGCAGGTAGCCAATCCCATGCTAATGCAGGTAGCCAATCCCATGCTAATGCAGGTAGCCAAACCCATGCTAATGCAGGTAGCCAATCCCATGCTAATGCAGGTAGCCAATCCCATGCTAATGCAGGTAGCCAACCCCATGCTAATGCAGGTAGCCAACTCCATGCTAATGCAGGTAGCCAATCCCATGCTAATGCAGGTAGCCAATCAAATCAAATGTATTTATAAAGCCCTTCGTACATCAGCTGATATCTCAAAGTGCTGTACAGAAACCCAACCTAAAACCCCAAACAGCAAACAATGCAGGTGTAAAAGCACGGTGGCTAGGAAAAACTCCCTAGAAAGGCCAAAACCTAGGAAGAAACCTAGAGAGGAACCAGGCTATGTGGGGTGGCCAGTCCTCTTCTGGCTGTGCCGGGTAGAGATTATAACAGAACATGACCAAGATGTTCAAATGTTCATAAATGACCAGCATGGTCGAATAATAATAAGGCAGAACAGTTGAAACTGCAGCAGCAGCACAGTCAGGTGGACTGGGGACAGCAAGGAGCCATCATGTCAGGTAGTCCTGGGGCACGGTCTTAGGGCTCAGGTCCTCCGAGAGAGAGAAAGAAAGAGAGAATTAGAGAGAGCATATGTGGGGTGGCCAGTCCTCTTCTGGCTGTGCCGGGTGGAGATTATAACAGAACGTGGCCAAGATGTTCAAATGTTCATAAATGACCAGCATGGTTGAATAATAGTAAGGCAGAATAGTTGAAACTGGAGCAGCAGCATGGCCAGGTGGACTGGGGACAGCAAGGAGTCATCATGTCAGGTAGTCCTGGGACATGGTCCTAGGGCCCAGGCCAGTTGAAACTGGAGCAGCAGCATGGCCAGGTGGACTGGGGACAGCAAGGAGTCATCATGTCAGGTAGTCCTGGGGCATGGTCCTAGGGCTCAGGTCATCCGAGAGAGAGAAAGAAAGAGAGAAGGAGAGAATTAGAGAACGCACACTTAGATTCACACAGGACACCGAATAGGACAGGAGAAGTACTCCAGATATAACAAACTGACCCTAGCCCCCCACATAAACTACTGCAGCATAAATACTGGAGGCTGAGACAGGAGGGGTCAGGAGACACTGTGGCCCCATCCGAGGACACCCCCGGACAGGGCCAAACAGGAAGGATATAACCCCACCCACTTTGCCAAAGCACAGCCCCCACACCACTAGAGGGATATCTTCAACCACCAACTTACCATCCTGAGACAAGCCCGAGTATAGCCCACAAAGATCTCCGCCACGGCACAACCCAAGGGGGGGGCTCCAACCCAGACAGGCTGACCACAACAGTGAATCAACCCACCCAGGTGACGCACCCCCCCCCAGGGACGGCATGAGAGAGCCCCAGCAAGCCAGTGACTCAGCCCCCAATCCCATGCTAATGCAGGTAGCCAACCCCATGCTTCAGTCTGTTTATTTGCACTTTGCTGCATCAGTTGGGCTAAAGTTGATTGTTTATTTCTAATAGCATACCTGATCATATGGACCATGCATAGGCTAGATACTGTACATGGCACAATATGTTAAAATCCTATAAAACTGGCTGCTCTATTTACTGCATTGTTATGGGACTGTTGTAAAAATGCAGTAAACTTGAAAGGTTCACAGGAATTAAATGATATCTCAAGCCTCATAGTGGACCCACACACTCATACGGAATTTGTTTATGAAGTTTTTAATTCATAGCTAGTATGTTTATTATTGTTGTAGCTATTAGCTACAATATGAAGAGTATCCTTCCCTCCTATCATAGATGAAGCGATATGAAGTGAGTGATGAGAGATGTTCTGTTTGTAGGAAAACAGTGCCCTCTAGTGGAGAGATAGGAGAAGGGTGCTGGAAGTTGCTGTAGTTCGGTACAGCAGCTTTTCAGCTGACTCATCCAAAGCTATTGGAATGTCTTGTTCATCTACCTCCACCCACACACAGGAACACACACTGGCCTGACCCGGGTCTTGACCAACAAGCTGCCGTGATTACCATAGATATTGTAGTGTCTTAACACTTAGTACTTATTTATGTAATAAGAAAGACTCTGAATACAAGCAATTGAACTGGAGCTTCACATTTACTCAGACTAGTTAGTACCAGAATAACATAGAACAATACTGCGCATGACCAAGGGCGCTTCATCCTTAAAGGGGACATCAGTAATTAACAGAACATAACAGATATGATACCAGACACATCACTTGTAATTTTCCTGCTGTTTAAGGAAAGTGGCCTATTAAATAATTATATAGCTACGTAGTGAAGAATCAAATCCAAATCAAATTGTATTTCTCACATGTGCCAAATAAAACAGGTGTAGACCTTACAGTGAAATGCTTACTTACAAGCCCTTAACCAACAATGCAGTTAATAAAATCCCCCACAAAAAGTAAGAAATAAAAGTAACAAAGAATTACAGAGCAGCAGTAAAATAACAATAGCGAGGATATATACAGGGGTACCAGCACAGAGTCAATGTGCAGGCGCACCAGTTAGTTGAGATAATTGAGGTAATATGCACATGTAGGTCAAGCTATTAAAGTGACTATGTGTAACCGATGTGAAATGGCTAGCTAGTAAGCGGTGGTGCGCGCTAATAGCATTTCAATGGGTGATGTCACTCGCTCTGAGACCTTGAAGTAGTTGTTCCCCTTGCTCTGCAAGGGCCACGGTTTTTGTGTGACGATGGGTAATGATGCTTCGTGGGTAACTGTTGATGGTGGGGTTCCTGGTTCGAGCCCAGGTAGGGGCGGGGAGAGGGATGTAAGCTATACTGTTACATGCATCGATAATAACAGAGAGTAGCAACAGCGTGGAAGAGAGGGGGGGGGGGGGGGGCAATGCAAATCGTCTGTGTAGCCATTTGATTAAGTGTTTTGTAAACATAGCTGAGCTGCTAAATGTTTTAATTAATTCACTTAACACTCAGTCCATGTCGTTACACAAACTGGCGTTCCCTTTACGAGAGGACAGGTCCCCTAGATTCACACCTGTCTGCCTTCAGCCTTGAAGGTGTTTGATCAGCAATGAGCTCAGCGCTGGGTCGTGTTCATTACACACCAAAACAAAAGAAAACGGATTGAAACAGGGAATGCTGAGAAAATGCTGGGGGGGGTGGGGTTGGTTTCCTGGGGCCCAGAGTTTTTCCAGTTCTGGTAGACTAACCTAACAAGGTAAAACTTGGGACCCTAGTTGTAGGGTATGACCTGGTAATACATCAGGTGTAAAATAGTTTTATATGGGCTATGATGGGACCAGAGTTGTTCGCATAATGGTTTAAAAACTAGACAACAACTGTGATTGGACAATAGAACTAACAGGGCAGAGCTGGCTTTATGCAGGGTTGCATCATGTAGGTCTTTGCATATGTCATTTTAAAATACTCACATTTTATGTCATCACTGTGTTGATTGATTCATTGATAAGGAACCACCCAAAGTTTGAATGTAAACTTTTTTCTCTTAACACAAATAAATAGGCCTATTTTAGGCTATAAATACATGAAGTTACCACTTCCTTTCCCCTGGCCAGAGGGGACCAGAGCTCATAGGCTTCTCTAGGCTACCTACAGCTGTGGTTGTTATCAGTTGGCTACAGTTGATCAGACAGAAGCCCTGATTTATTGAGCACGAGTTGGCAAATCATGAGGCAAATCAGTCTAAACAACAGTACTTTGTCCCTCTTTTCAATACTTTTTTGTTAATATTTTTATCCCAAATTTTTGGGGCAAATGCCAGCTCACTACACATTTGCCAGCGGCTCTGCTGTGCTGATCTTTGCAATGTTTGTAGATGGAAACCTCCACATAATACTACAAACTAAGAAACATATCCTATATGTATGTTCTACTTCCCCTAAATGTTGAGTTACTATCTCAAAATTTTGAGTTAGTATCTCTAAATGTTGACTTATGTATCTTGAAATTACGTATTTCAACATTTTTAGTTAGCATCTCCAAATGTTGACTTACTATTTTGAAATGTTGACTTATGTGTCTTTACATTTTGAGATAGCAGTAAAAAAAAAAAAGTTGTAGATAGTACCTAAAAGAAAATGTAGCTAGTAGCTCTAAATGTTTCCATAGTAACATTTCAAAATGTTTTTGGTGGCAGGAATGGGCTTCCATAAATTTTGAAATGGCCATAAATTCTAGTGGAAACCTAAAACCACAGCTTTTTACCTCTCACACAAGCTTTAAGTAGATAATAATTTTCGTGGCGTTCCTTTACGTCATTTCTATGACAGATGTTTCTGTGGTCCACTGAAATCATCAGCATAAGGCTGAAGCCACGACCCAGAGCCATACTGACCAATCACTGATAGGAATAGGGGCGGGGTATAAACGACAACACGGTAGTATGACTTTTATATAGGCGGACGTCGGCAACGTCAAAAAAACTAGTTGAAGAGTCTTTTCAGACCGGAGTAGTCGGTTTGAGAAACAGCTATTAAGTCATAACAAAATTAATGCATTTCCGAACGGACATTTATTCGCATCGTCAAGTCATTTATTAATCGACATACTAAAGTTGTAAATCTACCCGAGGGTTTTTAACGGTGTAAATGGAGGAGAAGAAGAAAGACGGAGACCCGGAGATTCAGGAACACGGACCCGAACATTGGTTCTCAAAATGGGAGCGGCAGTGTTTGGCCGAAGCGGAGCAAAGAGAGTCAAACGAGGAGGAGGCCGACAACGACCAGGATAAATTATGGCATCTCTTCCAGAATTCCGCCACTGCCGTGGCTCAGCTCTACAAAGGTCCGAGACAAGACCAGAACTAAACTAACGTTTATTCGGATGTCACCCCTGCGCCTTGTTACTGAGCTTTGCTTATGCTACTCAGTCACTGTTAGTGGCGATGGGAAGTAGCTCATGTTAGCTACCTAACCAACTAGCCAACTAGCCAACTAGCTACCTAGCCAACTAGCTACCTAGCCAACTAGCTACCTAGCCAACTAGCTACCTAACCAACTAGCTACCTAGCCAACTAGCTACCTAGCCAACTAGCTACCTAACCAACTAGCTACCTAACCAACTAGCTACCTAACCAACTAGCTACCTAACCAACTAGCTACCTAGCCAACTAGCTACCTAGCCAACTAGCTACCTAGCCAACTAGCTACCTAACCAACTAGCCAACTAGCTACCTAGCCAACTAGCTACCTAGCCAACTAGCTAACTAGCTACCTAACCAACTAGCTACCTAACCAACTAGCTACCTAACCAACTAGCTACCTAACCAACTAGCTACCTAGCCAACTAGCTACCTAGCCAACTAGCTACCTAGCCAACTAGCTACCTAACCAACTAGCTACCTAACCAACTAGCTACCTAACCAACTAGCTACCTAACCAACTAGCTACCTAGCCAACTAGCTACCTAGCCAACTAGCTACCTAGCCAACTAGCTACCTAGCCAACTAGCTACCTAACCAACTAGCTACCTAGCCAACTAGCTACCTAGCCAACTAGCTACCTAGCCAACTAGCTACCTAGCCAACTAGCTACCTAGCCAACTAGCTACCTAACCAACTAGCTACCTAGCCAACTAGCTAGTAGCCAGTTTACCAGCTGATCAGCCGGTTAGCTAGCTACTGTACTGTAGCAACTGTTTGCCATCTTAAGTCAAGACATCCCGTAATTCTACTTTGCTTTTCGTTTTCTTTTGTGTGTTTTAGTAAATCAGAACACCTGAATGTATCTTTTTACGAAACAAAAACTATCTTAAACGGTTCCAGTAGTTTTCCCCTGACTGTTGTTCGCCAAAACGTCTTAATCTAGCTACCGTTATCGTCTATGAGCTGGTTAACGATAACTGCTATAAGCAACATAACCAGCTAGATAAGTTAGTTGGATGAGATGGCTATTCAGTCTTTTTGTTGTTGTTGTTGTTAAACTAACATGGTTAGTTTGTAAGTCGCTCTGGATAAGAGCGTCTGCTAAATGACTTAAATGTATTTTTTTTTTACATTACTTTATCCTATCCTAGGTATTCCTTAAAGGATACCTAAGGATAGGTATGTAAATGTAATGGTTTATACTGTTACCAGAGTTTAACCATCTGGTTGGAGAAACTGCGACCGAATGTCAGAGAAACAAAATGGCGACGGAAACAACAATCATCTCTGCGCGACATTCCCCTTGTGACAGATGGTGTCTTTTCACTGTTGCCTTTTTTTATTAGGTGTGTCTGGGACCTAATATTCACTTACCATAGATATACATGAACGTTTTTATAATATCCGTTTTGGTTTTTGTCTACAAATCAACGAATAACCCGAGTTGTTATAGCGATGCATAACTGAAAATTTCAACAAAATGGCGAAGATTTACTATTGGCTTTTTGGGGTTATTGATAGTAATTACCCGCTACTGTAATTACTTCTCATAGTTAATTATATATATCGTTAACCGTAGGTTCTTTAGTTACTAAGTATTTATAATATACGACTGCAACTTTCCTGCTGAAAGGGCATTTTTAGTTGTTGCGTTATGCACTCGTGCTCATAAACTGTCGAGTTGGCCATCTAGTGCTCACAGTTATTTTTATTCCAAAGCCCGCCTGCAACTCTAGATGCAAGACAAAATGGCGAATAAAAACAGTCTCCTGTAATCAAGACGCTTTCAGTCTCATGTGTTGCCTTGTATGTATCATGTACTACTAAAGTGGGAATACTGTACAATTCATTGGCGCCTAACTTGCTATTTATGTAAACTGTTGTCAACCAGGCTATTTATGTAAACTGTTGTCATCCAGGCTGTCTTAGTAGGAAATTCCAACAAACCTGTAATGTCCCTGGTGGTGTGTTGTCTCGACAGACCGAGTATGTCACCAACAGGGGGGGCTTTCTTTGTGGGTGCCGTTTCAGAACGCAGCCACAGCCGTGACCAACCTGTACAAAGGTAGGTGTCAGGGACACTCAAAAGTGTTTTCAGTTTCTTGTCTTCTAACTTGCTTTCACGACAGTATAGGATCATCGTAACAGTCTATAGGCTTTTCATTATTGTTCTGCTGTGGTCTAAGCATGTATTGATTTGCACTATAGCTGTGAAGGTACTTGGCCTACCACAGGGGTATGGTACTTCAGAAGACTCGTTGAAGGGTAGTCGGGACAGAGCTACATAGGTTGAGGACCAACGGCTCATCATCAAAGTCCATAGGCTTTCCTTTGTCATTCTGCTGTAAACAGGACATGTATTGATTAGTAGATAGATAGAAACTTGTAAACAATCAAGGGCCTCTTCTAGTCACCTGAGTATTGACCATTTCGCCATTTACAACCGTCCTGTCAAGTTCTGGTCCTGGAGAGCACAGCAGGGTATGCAGCCTAACTCTCAAACTCTAGTCGGTATTCTGCCTTCTCCCTACAGTTTTCAGCCACCACCTTCGCCAACGACTGGCTCATGTGAACTACAATCCCGACACTGTATTTTTTAAGGTTTGGAAAAGTCAATAATCATCGCTTGGATACGGCTGTGGAAACATATGGCCCTTATCTTTCATCAGTGAGAGAAACCACTGTAGCAGTTACAGATCCACACAGCTATGGCTGCCTCATCAAATGAAACTACTCTTGTGCTGCACTTCCCGAGTTATGCTTCTCAGGTGTTTCGGAGCACATAGCTAATTAGCACAGGTGATGGCCTCTGTAACATGGAGATACGGCCCTGTGGGAACCCTATAAAGGTGTGTATCCATTTTACCTATTTGATTTTTGAAAATTGATTTCTTGCTGATAGGAAAGATGTATAGTTTTGGAAGCATATAGACCTTAGCTCAAGTGATGCATGTTAATGTTCAGATTGAGTGCCGAGGCTCTGATCAAATCTCCCCCGTACAGAAGACGCCTCGGTCCAATAACTAATGTGTATTGGAACCGAGTCGTGTTCAACGGCTAGTTCCAGTTCAGCACTAACACACCTGATTCAGCTGATCATCAAGAGTCCCTGTGGATAGTTGAATCATGTGTGTTAGTGCTGGACTAGGACAAAAGCCTCCATACTCTGTGGCTCTCCAGGATCATGATTCCAGCATCTGTGCTGTCTGACTGGCAACCTCTGGAAGAGGGGGGGGGGGGGGCGCCTGCCTATAGTTCTATAGTGAACCGTCAACTGTTAGTCACAGGTTTCACTCAGGCTACGCAAAGGAACCTTCAACCAAGTCTCATCACAGGTTCTCTCTTTCTCACACACACACACACACACTTTCTCTCACACACACACACACACACTTTCTCTCACACACACACACACACACTTTCTCTCACACACACACACACACACTTTCTCTCACACACACACACACACACTTTCTCTCACACACACACACACACACTTTCTCTCACACACACACACACACACTTTCTCTCACACACACACACACACACTTTCTCTCTCACACACACACACACACACTTTCTCTCTCACACACACACACACACTTTCTCTCACACTCACACACACACACACACACTTTCTCTCACACTCACACACACACACACACACTTTCTCTCACACTCACACACACACACACACTTTCTCTCACACACACACACTTTCTCTCACACACACACACTTTCTCTCACACACACACACTTTCTCTCACACACACACACACACTTTCTCTCACACACACACACACACTTTCTCTCACACACACACACACACTTTCTCTCACACACACACACACACTTTCTCTCACACACACACACACACTTTCTCTCACACACACACACTTTCTCTCACACACACACACACACACACACTTTCTCTCACACACACACTTTCTCACACACACACTTTCTCTCACACACACACACACACTTTCTCTCACACACACACACACACTTTCTCTCTTTCTCTCTCACTTTCTCTCTCACTTTCTCTCTCACTTTCTCTCTCACTTTCTCTCTCACTTTCTCTCTCACTTTCTCTCTCACTTTCTCTCTCACACACACACACTTTCTCTCTCACTTTCTCTCTCACACACACACACTTTCTCTCTCACACACACACTTTCTCACTCACTGTCACCCACATTTCTTTCTCTTTCTGCCCCCCACCACACAGAGTCTGTGGAGGCCCACCAGCGTAGCTACGACCTAGGTATACAGATCGGCCACCAGCGTCGCAACAAGGATGTGCTGGCCTGGGTGAAGAAAAGGAGGAGAACCATCCGGCGAGAGGACCTCATCAGCTTCCTGTGTGGCCGGGCCCCACCCCCCCGGACCTCCAGAGCCACCCTCACCCCAGGACACAGGCTGACCATGGTCTCCCTAACCGGCCTCCCCGGCCCCTGAGACTGACTCCTCTGTGGAGGCTGACCTCCAGCCCTTCAGAGAGGCCATCGCACTGCATGGTAAATACACAAATATACAGTGGGGGTCTAAAATTGACAGCCTTGATAAAGGAGAGTAAAAATGACTGTATAAAATCAAACATTTGAGTACTGAGCTGTACTATATGGTTAAAAAATGAAGTTCCACTACCGGTCAAAAGGTTTAGAACACATACTCTTCAAAGGGGTTTTTCTTTATTTTTACTATTTTCTACATTGTAGAATAATAGTGAAGACATCAAAACTATAAAATAACACATTAAAGGAATTACGTGTTAAACAAATCAAAATATATTTTATATTTGAGGTTCTTGAAATTAGAGACCCTTTGCCTTGATAAACACCTTTACACACTCTTGGCATTCTCTCAACCAGCTTCATGAGGTAGTCACTTGGAATGCATTTCAATTAACAAGTGTGCCTTACGAGTACATTAGTGGAATTTCTTCCCTTAATGCATTTGAGCCAATCATTTTTTTTTATGACAAGGTATACAGAAGATATTTGGTAAAAGACCAAGTCCATATTATGTCAAGATCAGCTTAAATAAGCAAAGAGAAACAACAGTCTTACTTTAAGACATGAAGGTCAGTCAATATGGGAAATGTCAAGAACTTTAGTTTCTTCAAGTGCAGTCACAAAACCATCAAGCTCTATGATGAAACTGGCTCTCATGGGGACCGCCACAGGAATGGAAGACCCTGAGTTACCTCTGCTGCAGAGGACAAGTTCGTTACAGTTACCAGCCTCAGAAATTGCAGCCCAAATAAATGCTTCACAGAGTTCAAGTAACAGACACATCTCAACATCAACCGTTCAGAGGCGACTGTGAATCAGCCGCCATGGTTGAATTGCTTGCAAAGAAACCACTACTAAATGACACCAATAAGAAGAGACTTGCTTGGGTAAAGAAACACGAGCAATGGACATTAGACTGGTGGAAATTTGTCCTTTGGTCTGGAGTCCAAATTGGAGATTTTTGGTTTCAACCACTGTGTGTCTTTGTATTTGCTGTGTGGGTGATCGGATGATCTCCGTATGTGCATTTCCCACTGTGAAGCATGGAGGAGGTGTTATGGTGTGGTGGTGCTTTGCTGGTGATACTGAGTTTTATTTCAAATTCAAGGTACACTTAAACAGCATGGCTTCCACAGCATTCTGCAGCGATACGCCATCCCATCCGGTTTGGGCTCAGTGGGACTATCATTTGTTTTTCAACAGGACAATGACCCAAGGGCTATTTGACCCAAGAAGAGCGATTGAGTGCTGCATCAGATGACCTGGCCTCCACAATCCCCTGACCTCAACCAAATTGAGATGGTTTGGGATGAGTCGGACCGCAGAGTGAAGGAAAAAGCAGCCAACAAGTGTTCAGCATATGTGGGAACTCCTTCAAGACGGTTGGGGAAAAAAGCATTCCGGGTGAAGCTGGTTGAGATATTGCCAAGCGTTTGCAAAAATCTGTCATCAAGGCCAAGGGTGACTATTTGAAAAATCTCAAATTTAAAATCTATTTTGATTTGTATGAAACTTTTGGTTGCTACGTGATTCCATGTGTTATTTCATAGTTTTGATGTCTTCACTATTCTACAATGTAGAACATAGTAAAACAAAAAAAACTTGAAATGACACCGCCTGGTATAGAGGTCCTGGATGGCAGGGAGCTCGGCCCCAGTGACATACCTTAGGGTTAGGGTCAGAGGGCACATAGCACAGTAAATACACCTCTATTTCTAATGGTTAGGGTCAGAGGGCACATAGCACGGCACAGTAAATACACCTCTATTTCTAATGGTTAGGGTCAGAGGGCACATAGCACGGCACAGTAAATACACCTCTATTTCTAATGGTCAGGGTCAGAGGGCACATAGCACTGCACAGTAAATACAGATGCAGTGCATTTTAAAGTATTCAGACCCCTGATTCCCCCCACACACTTTTTGTTACGTTACAGCCTTCTAAAATGTATTAAATAATATGTCCTCATTAATCTACACAATACCCCATAATGACGTCACAATACCCCATAATGACGTCACAATACCCCATAATGACGTCACAATACCCCATAATGACAAGCAAAAACAAATTTTTCTTTTAAAATTTGTACTTTAAAAAATCTATTTACATAAGTATTCAGACCCTTTGCTATGAGACTCATTTGAGCTCAGGTGCATCCTGTTTCCATTGATCATCCTTGAGATGTTTCTATTACTTGATTGAAGTCCACCTGTGGTAAATTCAATTGATTGGACATGATTTGGAAAAGCACACACCTGTCTATATAGGGTCCCACAGTTGACAAGTGCATGTCAGAGCAATAACCAAACCATGAGGTCGAAGGAATTTAACTTAGAGCTCAAAAGACAGGATTGTGTCAAGGCACAGATCTGTTTAAGGGTACCAAAAAAATGTCTGCAGCATTGAAGGTCCCCAAGAACACAGTGGCCGCCTTAACTTATTCCATTTTTGGAACCACCAAGACTCTTTGTAGAGCTGGCCGCCCGGCCAAACTGAGCATTCGGGGAAGAAGGGCCTTGGTCAGGGAGGTAACCAAGAAACTGCTGGTCACTGACAGAATTCCTCTGTGGAGATTGGAGAACCTTCCAGAAGGGCAACCATCTCTAATATGCACTCTTCCAATATATGCCATTTAGCAGTGGCCAGATCCAAGAACTGACTTACAGTCATGTGCCATACATTCTACGTAATGACTGGACCATGAGAAACAAGATTCTCTGGTCTGTTAAAACGCCAAATTTTGGCTGGAATGATTTAGTCCTCCAACCGCTCTGTCCAAAGTTAGGGGAAAATTCACCTCTGCAGCACTCTTCCAATTAGGCCTTTATGGTGAGAGTGGCCAGATGGCAGAACATGCTGAGGGTGATGTTCTTCAGACTCTGACCATGAGAAACAAGATTCTAGGTATGAAAACCTATTGAATAAAAATCTTTGGCTGAATGACAAGTTATGGTCTAATGGTCTAATGCTGTTATCATCCCCATGGTGAACGATCTAATGGCAGTCATGATCTGATTGTCTAATGTTCTTATGGTCTAATGGTCTAATGTTGTTATGATCGAATGGTCTAATGTTGTTATCGAGGAAAGATGGTCTAATGTTGTTCAGAGACCTAAAACCTGCTCAGGACCAATGTTGATGGTTCACCTTCCAACAGGACAATGAATGTTGTTATGATCTAATGTTGCTTTGATCTAATGTGTTATGATCTAATGGTCTAATGCTGGACCAGGGGCTAATGGTTCATGTTCCAACAGGACAAGAACCGTTATGGTCTAATGGTCTAATGTTGTTTCGGAGAATGTTCAGATGACTTTAATGAAAACCTGCTCAGGACCAGGGTCGAAATGGCATTTATTCCATTATTAGGACAAGAACCGTCAAGATCAGGGAAAGATGGACAGAGCAAAAGTGTTCAGAGACCTTTAATGAAAACCTGCTCAGGACCAGGGGCGAAGGTTCACCTTCCAACAGGACAAGAACCGTAAGCACACAGCCAACGTAGGAGTGGCTTTGGGAAAAGTGTCAGTGTCCTTGAGTGGCCCAGCCGGAGCCCGGACTTGAACCCAACATCTCTGGAGTATCCGTGTTGGTCATTCAGAGGAGAGTCCTAAACTGCACCCTATTCCCTACAATCAGGGAGGGGCAACTTCGATGGGGGCGGGGCCTAAACAAATCTGA
Organism: Oncorhynchus gorbuscha; assembly: GCF_021184085.1. Classification (NCBI taxonomy): domain Eukaryota; kingdom Metazoa; phylum Chordata; class Actinopteri; order Salmoniformes; family Salmonidae; genus Oncorhynchus; species Oncorhynchus gorbuscha. The sequence continues at coordinate 116,690 of NW_025746223.1, read as the reverse complement.
ACTAGTCGAGAGGGGCTGCAGTGTCTCGCCAGTCTGCGTATCAATACCCCTTAACACACACACATTGCGAGGGAAACGTTTTTGGGCCCCGCTCTTGACAGCAGACAATGTTTTACATTTTTAAATTTCATTTTTTTTTTTGCAATTGTTGACTTTGCCATGGGGTGTAGAGAAAATGTTGCTGTTTTTTTAGATCAAGTTCACTGTAATTCTACACATTTTGCCATGTGGTTTTCATAATATATGAGTAATTCGACCATGATAACAAGTTTAGGTAACAGGCCTCAAAAACTAGCTTTGCAATCCCCCCCCAAAAAATGTTTTGCTGACATGGGCTGTTTCTATCAGTCCATAAGGAGAGAAACGGCTGAGGCACATCACATTTTGTAATTGCACGATGTGTATTCTACTATAAGTTGAATCTAGAGGTCGACCGATTATAATTTTTCAACGCCGATATGATTATTGGAGGCCCAAAAAAGCAGATACCGATTAATCGGCCGATTTTTTTTTATATATATAAAAAAATAGCACAATATATAGATATATAGATATATCTATAGATATATATCTATAGATATATATCTATAGATATATATAGATATATATCTATATAGATATATATCTCTATCGATATATAGATAGATAGATATCTCTATAGATATATTGTGCTAATTTTTTATATATATAAAAATCGGGCGATTAATCGGTATCTGCTTTTTTTCGATTTGGTCGATTTTTATATATATAAAAAAATAGCACAATTTATATAGATATAGATATATCTATAGATTTTAGATATATATAGATAATAAAAGATATATTAGCACATTATCTAATCTATCTTTTTTGGTCGATTTTTATATATATAAAAATTAGCTTATCTAATCTATCTTATCTATCTCCCCCCCCCCATTTGGGGATGTACCCCAGGGCCTGAATGCATCCTAGACTTTGTTTTGTTTTTCATGTCTTCTCTGAGTCAGGGTTCGAAGGTTGAGTTTGACCTTGTGGTGTTTTTCTTTCCTTCTCACCTCCCTACCTTACACCCCCCTCCCCCTCCAATCTGTCCTCTCCAGGTCTAAGTGGGGCTATGGCCAGCATCAGTGTTCGTTCCGGTACCCCAGGCTCTCCCACCCACGTGGGGGGTGCTGGTGGGGGTGGGTCGACCCCGGTGGGGCGTCGGCGTAACGGTCTCCATGATGTGGACCTGAACACTTTCATCTCCGAGGAGATGGCCCTGCACCTGGACGCTAACCCCAGGAAACGCAGCTCCGCCCAGTGCAATGACGTCATAACAGACTCCCCCACCCATAAACGCAACCGGATGATCTGATTGGGCAGCCCAGCCCCCGGGAGGGTTAAGAGACTTTTGTGGGGGGAGGGGGGGGTTGAGATCTTGAAAACAGACAGACTGAAGGATGTATGGCTGTGGAGTGAACCGGCGTTGGGGACTAAGGAGGCCTTCCATTTAGTTGAATGGGTGGTGTCCTCCTGTCCTTGTCTCCTTTCCTAGTTGAGAGCACTGGTCTAAACTGAAAGCATGCTTGTTGGAAACCTGTCATCCATCCTTCCTAACCCCTTTAGGCTGCATCTACACAGGTAGCCCAATTCAGATCTTTTTCCACTAATTGGGCCTTTTGACCAATCAGATCAGTTCTTTTCCCAGTAAATGGGCAACAGAACAGAATTGTGCTGTCTTTTGTAAACGCAGCCTTAGTGATCAGTGACCGTGAGGAAAGGAAGCGAGGACAGAAGGGCATCGAGGAGGTTGGGATGCAGCCCCCTTTCAGAGGAGAAATGCACTGTGCTGATTTGAAATAAAAAAAGAAGCCACTTGATCCTCTATACTTGTTGCTCCCCCTCTCTCTCCCCCCCCACCCCCCATCCTCACCCCTCCTCCCTTCCTAGGGAAACGAGGGCTGTGGAAGACGTGTTACTCAGTGAACTGGATGAGGTTTGATGCCAGAAGTGGTTCTGTTGGAGAGATGACTTCTCTGCTAGAATGCTTTGTGTTCGCACCTACACCCTCATCCTGCTCAGTGGACATCGATGCTGTCTGTGATGATGAGGAGGACCCTAGTCCCTACACCTAGACTTCCCTCACAGCACCTAGACATTTCCTGACCCTGTCCCAAATGACACCCCCTAGTCTCCCTACAGCACCCTAGTCCCTACACCACCCTAGCCCCTACACCCTAGTCCCTACACAGCACCTAGTCCCTACACAGCCCCTAGCACCCCACCACCCTAGTCTCTACACACCATCCTAGTCCCTACACAGCACCCTAGTCCCTACACCCTAGTCCCTACACAGCACCCTAGTCCCACACCATCCTAGTCCCTACACAGCACCCCCTAGTAGTCCCTACACAGCACCCTAGTCCCTACACAGTCACCACTCACCCTAGTCCCTACACAGCACCCTAGTCCCTACACAGCACCCTAGTCCCTACACAGCACCCTAGTACCTACATCATAGCCCCTACACAGCACCCTAGCCCCTACACCCTAGTCCCTACACAGCACCCTACACCCTAGTCCCTACACAGCACCCTACACCCTAGTCCCTACACACCACCATAGCCCCTACACAGCACCATAGCACCTACACAGCACCATAGTACCTACATCCTAGTCCCTACACAACACTCTAGCCCCTACACCCTAGTCTCTACACACCACCCTAATCCCTACACAGCACCATAGTACCTACATCATAGCCCCTACATCCTAGTCCCTACACAGCACTCTAGCCCCTACACCCTAGTCCCTACACAGCACCATAGCCCCTACACAGCACCCTATAGCACCACCTATCATAGCCCCTACATCCTAGTCCCTACACAGCACTCTAGCCCCTACACCCTAGTCTCCTACACACCACCCTAGTCCCTACACAGCCCCTACATCCTAGTCCCTACACAGTCCCTCTAGTCCCTACATCCCTACATCAGCCCCTACATCCTAGTCCCTCACAGCACCCTAGTCCCTACATCCTAGCCTCTACACCCACCCTAGTCCCTACACAGTCCCTACATCATAGCCCCATCCATCCCTACACAGTCTCTACACAGCACCACCACACCACCCTAGTCCCTACACACCATCATAGCCCCTACATCCTAGTCCCTACACACCATCCTAGTCCCTACATCCTAGTCCCTACCCCCTACTATATTACAGCATAGGGCCCTTTTTGAAAAGTGTTGCACTATACAGGGTGTTGTTTGGGAGCAGCCCTGGTGTCTCCGTGTCTAGTTGTGATGGCTGAGGGGCTGTGGGGTCTCAGGGCTGATTCTCCCAATAGCAGGCTGTTGTTATATGATTGTATCGGCTTCCACAGTCTTGACAACTGTGCTTCGGCAGTCATGTTAGTGCAACCAACCCGCAAGGGTCAGCGTCCCAAAATCGCACCCTATTCCCTAATGTGAAGTGAACTACTTTTGCCTACAGGTCACTCTGGTCAAAGTAGTCCACTGTGTAGGGAAATGGGGATGCTGTTTGCTGCACGAACCCCAGTGTTCAGGATCGTGTACCTCTGCTGCAGTTGGTTCATTTACACACCGCCTTGCTTCTTCTGTTCAGGTGTATATTTCAAAGTTCAGGAATGATCTGTGATACTTAACGCTGGGATGATATCTGACCTGTCGCCAGACTAACCCTCCGGTCAGGTGATGTCGCCAGACTAACCCTCCGGTCAGGTGATGTCGCCAGACTAACCCTCCGGTCAGGTGATGTCGCCAGACTAACCCTCCGGTCAGGTGATGTCGCCAGACTAACCCTCCGGTCAGGTGATGTCGTGTAGGAAACCTATAGGAAGGTAAACTATGATCACCGTTCACAGTGAGTAAATGTGATGCTCCCTAAACTTTCAATACATTTTTATTTTATTTGTATGTAAAAGATGGGACAGGTAAACGCTCCTGCAAAATAACCTGTGTTTCTACTCCACTACACCTCTGTCCCCTTCCGAGTACGTTGATGTTTTCGGAGTATTCTGTTCAGTGTGGTTGTGTTTTCACCATATAACCTGAGAGGGAATAATGATTTATTTTGCACTTAAGCCTCTTTCACATCTAAACTCATGTTGATCTTCCCACCGGAACCAAGCAGGCCGTCCAACCTCCACCTACAGGTCTTCAATTAGACACCACCACCTTCACCTCCCTCTAGAACCTGGGGGGAGGGACCACCTTCACCTCCCTCTGGAACTGGGGGGGGGAGACCACCTTCACCTCCCTCTGGAACCGGGGGAGGGGGTCACCTGCCACCAAACAGAAATGATTTGCTACTCTGTGCCGTAATGAACATGCCCCAAAACCAGAAGAGAAAGACTGAAATGTTTTTGCTACGTTGTGCTCTAATGAACATGCCCCAAACCAGAAGAGAAAGACCTGTCTTTGTTTTTAGTTTTTTTCCGTTGCAAAATGTTTTTCTATGCTGTGCCATACTGAACACCACCCAGAGTAAGAGATGTGGGAGGAGCTAAAGTGGAGGCCCCAGGAAACAAACTGACAGAATTGTTCTTGTCGTGAGCGAGGGGGGGGTCTAACATCCCAATGTCCACACTACTGTTTAGTATGCCGTATGAATGGCCGATCCAGTGCATCGCTCCATACTAAGTGATATTGTGACGTAGTCTGTCTTCTAATGGGTGTTCATTATTGACTTGTGTTGATGTGAAAAGATGCAGTTGCCTGACTATTAAAGCTGAAAGGGATAGTTTACCTGAATTATTAGAAAATGCTGTTGGTTTTCTTACCCTCTATAGACGAGGAATACAGCCAGCCATGCTTTGATTATTGTTTACATGTGCTGCGTTTAGTACCCCCCCAAAAAAAAAACTAATTGGTGCCGTTTCCAGTTGATAAACGGGGAGGGTTTTGGGGGTAAGTAAACGGGGAGGGTTTTGGGGGTAAGTAAACGGGGAGTTTTGGGGGTAAACGGGGGGGGTTTTGGGGGTAAGTAGTAAACGGGGGTTTTGGGGGTAGGGGGAGGGTTTTGGGGGTAAGTAAACGGGGAGGGTTTTGGGGGTAAGTAAACGGGGAGGGTTTTGGGGGTAAGTAAACGGGGGAGGGTTTTGGGGGTAAGTAAACGGGGAGGGTTTTGGGGGTAAGTAAACGGGGAGGGTTTTGGGGGTAAGTAAACGGGGAGGGTTTTGGGGGTAAGTAAACGGGGAGGGTTTTGGGGGTAAGTAAACGGGGAGGGTTTTGGGGGTAAGTAAACGGGGAGGGTTTTGGGGGTAAGTAAACGGGGAGGGTTTTGGGGGTAAGTAAACGGGGAGGGTTTTGGGGGTAAGTAAACGGGGAGGGTTTTGGGGGTAAGTAAACGGGGAGGGTTTTGGGGGTAAGTAAACGGGGAGGGTTTTGGGGGTAAGTAAACGGGGAGGGTTTTGGGGGTAAGTTTTGGGGGTAAACGGGGAGGGTTTTGGGGGTAAGTAAACGGGGAGGGTTTTGGGGGTAAGTAAACGGGGAGGGTTTTGGGGCTAAGTAAACGGGGAGGGTTTTGGGGGGTGTGTAAGTAAATCTCCCGCTGCCCTTTAAAGACGCCACACCCCGGGACACCCGCCGAACGCAGTAACCATGTCTGTCATAGAACGTTTTGGGAAAAACGTGTCGTACAGTACAAACGGTTCCACAACTCAGAAAACGTTGACGCGAACTGAACACACCCCTGGCTGTGGTCTCCTAATGCTAACGGTGTAGCATTATTGTCCAAACCCAATGCAACCAAGTCATCGCCCCCTGATATCCCTCACATTTCATGTCAGCCCGATTTTGTGTAATTTGTGTGAACTATCCCTTATGTGACAGATTGAGGTTGTTCCTAAACTCTGATCTAGGATCAGCGAACATGAACCCGTTTTAACCCTGATACAGAGCTCTAACAGTGCCACCATTTTACTCTCATACACACCTAAATATTTTGCGGTGCCACCTGGACTGTTTATTGAGGAGCACCAGTGAGCCTAGACAAACGAAGGGTTCTAGCTTCATTACCTACAATCATTTAGATTGGGCTCCTGAATTTCTTTGTGTTCCGCCTACATTTTTCAACTTGTAAATAAAGAAAATGTAAGTTAGCATGGAGCCCTGGCTTAACCAATAGGAGGTCAGAAAGCAGGACCCGTATTCACAAAGCTGATCCCAGTTATATATATATATATATGCCATTTAGCAGACGCTTTTATCCAAAGCGACTTACAGTCATGTGTGCATACATTCTACGTATGGGTGGTCCCGGGGATAGAACCCACTACCCTGGCGTTACAAGCGCCATGCTCTACCAACTGAGCTACACAGGACCTTCAGGATCAGTTTGACCTTTCATGAGTAAACATCATATAGACAGACAGGGGGCAGGGTCATACTCTGAGACACGTTCCTGATTGAAAACCAAGATGCAGACCTGATCAGAGATCAGTTCTTAGGGGCACTTCATCCTATCCTGATTGCTTATTCAAACCAAGAGGGAGCACAGTTGCCTGATCAGAGATCAGTTCTTTGGGCCACTTCGTCCTATCCTGATTGCTTATTCAAACCAAGAGGGAGCACAGTTGCCTGATCAGAGATCAGTTCTTTGGGCCACTTCGTCCTATTCTGGTTGCTTATTCAAACCAAGAGGGAGCACAGTTGCCTGATCAGAGATCAGTTCTTTGGGCCACTTCGTCCTATTCTGGTTGCTTATTCAAACCAAGAGGGAGCACAGTTGCCTGATCAGAGATCAGTTCTTTGGGCCACTTCGTCCTATCCTGATTGCTTATTCAAACCAAGAGGGAGCACAGTTGCCTGATCAGAGATCAGTTCTTTGGGCCACTTCGTCCTATCCTGATTGCTTATTCAAACCAAGAGGGAGCACAGTTGCCTGATCAGAGATCAGTTCTTTGGGCCACTTCGTCCTATTCTGGTTGCTTATTCAAACCAAGAGGGAGCACAGTTGCCTGATCAGAGATCAGTTCTTTGGGCCAAACCAGAGGGAGCTTCTGATCAGAGATCAGTTCTTTGGGCCATTCTGGTTGCTTATTCAAACCAAGAGGGAGCACAGTTGCCTGATCAGAGATCAGTTCTTTGGGCCACTTCATCCTATTCTGGTTGCTTATTCAAACCAAGAGGGAGCACAGTTGCCTGATCAGAGATCAGTTCTTTGGGCCACTTCATCCTATTCTGGTTGCTTATTCAAACCAAGAGGGAGCACAGTTGCCTGATCAGAGATCAGTTCTTTGGGCCACTTCGTCCTATCCTGGTTGCTTATTCAAACCAAGAGGGAGCACAGATCAGAGATCAGTTCTTTGGGCCACTTCATCCTATCCTGATTGCTTATTCAAACCAAGAGGGAGCACAGATCAGAGATCAGTTCTAAGGGCCAAACGGGTACCCTATTCTCTACATAGTGCAGTGTTTCAGACCAGGACACATGGGGAGGTAGATATGGCCTAGGATCAGTTTGACTTTCAGATCTGAGACACGTTGTGAATACTCTATATGGTGACCAGGATGGCAGGGTAGCCTAGTGGACTACTAACCGGAAGGTTGCAAGTTCAAAGCCCCGAGCTGACACGGTACAAAATCTGTTGTTCTGCCCCTGAACAGGCAGTTAACCTACAGGACGGTAGGTTTTCAGTCCAACCCTCTTCCTGGAGATCTACCGTCCTGTAGGTTTACAGTCCAACCCTCTTCCTGGAGATCTACTGTCCTGTAGGTTTTCAGTCCAACCCTCTTCCTGGAGATCTACCGTCCTGTAGGTTTACAGTCCAACCCTCTTCCTGGAGATCTACTGTCCTGTAGGTTTTCAGTCCAACCCTCTTCCTGGAGATCTACTGTCCTGTAGGTTTACAGTCCAACCCTCTTCCTGGAGATCTACTGTCCTGTAGGTTTTCAGTCCAACCCTCTTCCTGGAGATCTACTGTCCTGTAGGTTTACAGTCCAACCCTCTTCCTGGAGATCTACTGTCCTGTAGGTTTACAGTCCAACCCTCTTCCTGGAGATCTACCTGGAGATTGATTTTGAGATGTGTCTGTTACTTGAACTCTGTGAAGCATTTATTTGGGCTGCAATGTCTGAGGCTGGTAACTAATGAACTTATCCTCTGCAGCAGAAGTAACTCTCGGTCTTTTCCTGTGGCAGTCCTCATGAGAGCCAGTTTCATCACAGCTCTTTTCCTGTGGCAGTCCTCATGAGAGCCAGTTTCATCATAGCTCTTTTCCTGTGGCAGTCCTCATGAGAGCCAGTTTCATCACAGCTCTTTTCCTGTGGCGGTCCTCATGAGATCCAGTTTCATCACAGCTCTTTCCTGTGGCGGTCCTCATGAGAGCCAGTTTCATCATAGCTCTTTCCTGTGGCGGTCCTCATGAGAGCCAGTTTCATCATAGCTCTTTCCTGTGGCGGTCCTCATGAGAGCCAGTTTCATCATAGCTCTTTCCTGTGGCAGTCCTCATGAGAGCCAGTTTCATCATAGCTCTTTCCTGTGGCAGTCCTCATGAGAGCCAGTTTCATCATAGCTCTTTCCTGTGGCGGTCCTCATGAGAGCCAGTTTCATCATAGCTCTTTCCTGTGGCAGTCCTCATGAGAGCCAGTTTCATCATAGCTCTTTCCTGTGGCAGTCCTCATGAGAGCCAGTTTCATCATAGCTCTTTCCTGTGGCGGTCCTCATGAGAGCCAGTTTCATCATAGCTCTTTCCTGTGGCAGTCCTCATGAGAGCCAGTTTCATCATAGCTCTTTCCTGTGGCGGTCCTCATGAGAGCCAGTTTCATCATAGCGCTTTCCTGTGGCGGTCCTCATGAGAGCCAGTTTCATCACAGCTCTTTCCTGTGGCGGTCCTCATGAGAGCCAGTTTCATCACAGCTCTTTCCTGTGGCGGTCCTCATGAGAGCCAGTTTCATCATAGCGCTTGATGGTTTTCACAACTGCACTTGAGTGTGCAAAGCTGTCTTCAAGGCAAATACCTCCCTAATGAATTCCCTACATAGTGCCCTAGTTCCAACCCTAATGAAGTCCCTACCTAGTGCCCTAGTTCCAACCCTAATGAATTCCTTACATAGTGCCCTAGTTCCAACCCTAATGAATTCCCTACATACTGCCCTAGTTCCAACCCTAATTAATTCCCTACCTAGTGCCCTAGTTCCAACCCAAATACCACCCTAATGAATTCCCTACATAGTGCCCTAGTTCCAACCCAAATATCACCCGAATGAATTCCCTACCTAGTGCCCTAGTTCCAACCCTAATGAATTCCCTACCTAGTGCCTTAGTTCCAACCCTAATGAATTCCCTACATAGTGCCCTAGTTCCAACCCTAATGAATTCCCTACCTAGTGCCCTAGTTCCAACCTAAATATCACCCTAATGAATTCCCTACATAGTGCACTACTTTGACCAGGGCATGTAGTTCCACTATGTAAGGAAGAGGGTGTCATTTGGGACCAATAGTCTGCATTACTGTACTCATATTGTTGCAACACCACTTCACGCCACCAGATGGCGTCAGAGCAGCAGCTCTGGACCGGGAGGACCTCTTTTACAGAGAAACATGAAGGTAGAGGCACCTGATCCATCGGTTGATTGATTGATCGATCAGTAGACTGGGAGGACCTCTTTTACAGAGAAACATGGAGGTAGAGGCACCTGATCCATCGGTTGATTGATTGATCGATCAGTAGACTGGGAGGACCTCTTTTACAGAGAAACATGGAGGTAGAGGCACCTGATCCTTCGGTTGATTGATTGATCGATCAGTAGACTGGGAGGACTTCTTTTACAGAGAAACATGGAGGTAGAGGCACCTGATCCATCGGTTGATTGATTGACCGATCAGTAGACTGGGAGGGACCTCTGCTGCAGAGGAACAAGGAAAGAGTCATCTGATCGATTGATTAGGTTTATGGTCCGTTAAGAGGAAGATTCCCTCCACTGCTCACCATAAGCTAATCACCATAACCTTTAGCCTTGATCCTGAACTTGGCGTAACAGTTAAGGTGTTGGCTTGATAGTTGTTAAACCTGGGTTCTCGTCTTGGTTGGGGCTACCCACCGAATTCACTACAATATGGTTGCATTGTATCTCCCCTTTAAAGCTTGAATCCTTAATTGAAACAACAACTAAGCGGGCACCCCACCTCTGTTTTGGTAAAAAAAAAGCTGAGGGATGCGCCTGGAGAAATGTAACCACTCTTAATACATTCAAAGCAAGAGCTATGTATGCAAAGACTGACCATCCATGATATCAAAATTATTGTTTTAACTATTTTGATTTTAGGATATATACAGTGTTTGTTGACATTTACTTTGTTTACAATCATTTGAGTATAACAAGCTTATATTTGGGGTTCTGATGAGGTACGAGAGTTGAACCAATAGTAAAACAAACATTAGTATCTAACTATGTACAACGACGGACTATAAAACATACAACATCAAGTCTTCAGTCCTTGACCCTGGAAGTAGTCTGTAACCAATCCCTGTCAAGCAACCCCCACTTTGTCAGTGGGTGAGTTCGTTTTGCATGGCCCGATACCCCGGGTTAGTTAAAGATTTTTAAAGAACAATGGAATCGTTTAAAAAACGGAAACTCCTCACCCTGGGCACCGGGCCTCGTTAAACGAGTTTGCCCAGTGTGGTTGATAGTCCGGCAGTCTGATAGGGTGAATCACGTTTTCAACACCCACAAAACACCGACAGTCACGGCGTTCACGTCCAATCAGATGCCAATACTGAGATGTTGGCCCCGCCTCCTCTGTAATCTCCTCCTCCAGAGCAGCCCAGCCGCAGTGTGTGCAGCCTGTTTGTGTCAACTTGACGGGTCGAGATGGCAAATGTGTTGAGAAATTCCGCAAAATTCGGGTTTTCAGGTATGTGAACTTACCTGACATTGAGTAGTAAGTACAGCAGGAATAGTTTAATAGCTATTTCTCCGGAGTTTTGATGGCCCATTTCGAGAACAAACATGAATATATGTGGTTAGATTGCATGGCTAAGTAGTTAGCTCGCCTCCCCTTCCCTGGTCTTCCAGAAACTAGAGCAAAGATCACAGGACGCTTGTGTCTGTCCTTGTGTCGCTTAATGTCACATTGTCAGTTTGCGTGGGCTATCTGGGATCTATCAACTAGCTAATATATAGTAGCTGTTATTGTAATTGTGAAAACATGTCTTGGGGTGTGCTATTTGTTCACGATTCATTCATCATCCATAATCATGGTAGCTTCCACATTTTAATGTAGAAGTGTTCAGAAACATCATCTATTCTTATTTACAATAAAAGTGACTCCAAAATGACAATACATTATTTACCCTTCATTTCTATTGGGCACCAAATCATCTGACACACAACCAAAACAAACAGCAAATACAACCAACCAGTTTGTAGAGTCACAGGGTTGATGTAGTCACTGTGTGCTAGAAATATGGGACCAAATACTCAACTTTAAACTACTACTAAACTAAGTGAATTTGCCCCAATACTTTTGGTCCCCTAAAATGTGAGGACTAAGTACAAAAAGTGCTCTAATATCTAAACGGGTCACCCGATATGGATGAAAATACCCTCAAATTAAAGCTGACAGCCTACACTTTAACCTCCTAGTCATTGTACCGTTTCAAATCCAAAGTAGAGTACAGAGCCACAACAACATGACACTGTATATAGTGACTAGGGCTCCAACAACAAGACACTGTATATAGTGACTAGGGCTCCAACATGACACTGTATATAGTGACTAGGGCTCCAACAACATGACACTGTATATAGTGACTAGGGCTCCAACAACATGTCACTGTATATAGTGACTAGGGCTCCAACAACATGTCACTGTATATAGTGACTAGGGCTCCAACATGACACTGTATATAGTGACTAGGGCTCCAACATGACACTGTATATAGTGACTAGGGCTCCAACAACATGACACTGTATATAGTGACTAGGGCTCCAACATGACACTGTATATAGTGACTAGGGCTCCAACATGACACTGTATATAGTGACTAGGGCTCCAACAACATGACACTGTATATAGTGACTAGGGCTCCAACATGACACTGTATATAGTGACTAGGGCTCCAACATGACACTGTATATAGTGACTAGGGCTCCAACAACATGACACTGTATATAGTGACTAGGGCTCCAACAACATGACACTGTATATAGTGACTAGGGCTCCAACAACATGACACTGTATATAGTGACTAGGGCTCCAACATGACACTGTATATAGTGACTAGGGCTCCAACATGACACTGTATATAGTGACTAGGGCTCCAACATGACACTGTATATAGTGACTAGGGCTCCAACATGACACTGTATATAGTGACTAGGGCTCCAACATGACACTGTATATAGTGACTAGGGCTCCAACATGACACTGTATATAGTGACTAGGGCTCCAACAACATGACACTGTATATAGTGACTAGGGCTCCAACAACATGACACTGTATATAGTGACTAGGGCTCCAACAACATGACACTGTATATAGTGACTAGGGCTCCAACATGACACTGTATATAGTGACTAGGGCTCCAACAACATGACACTGTATATAGTGACTAGGGCTCCAACAACATGACACTGTATATAGTGACTAGGGCTCCAACATGACACTGTATATAGTGACTAGGGCTCCAACATGACACTGTATATAGTGACTAGGGCTCCAACAACATGACACTGTATATAGTGACTAGGGCTCCAACATGACACTGTATATAGTGACTAGGGCTCCAACAACATGACACTGTATATAGTGACTAGGGCTCCAACAACATGACACTGTATATAGTGACTAGGGCTCCAACATGACACTGTATATAGTGACTAGGGCTCCAACAACATGACACTGTATATAGTGACTAGGGCTCCAACAACATGACACTGTATATAGTGACTAGGGCTCCAACAACATGACACTGTATATAGTGACTAGGGCTCCAACAACATGACACTGTATATAGTGACTAGGGCTCCAACAACATGACACTGTATATAGTGACTAGGGCTCCAACATGACACTGTATATAGTGACTAGGGCTCCAACAACATGACACTGTATATAGTGACTAGGGCTCCAACAACATGACACTGTATATAGTGACTAGGGCTCCAACAACATGACACTGTATATAGTGACTAGGGCTCCAACAACATGACACTGTATATAGTGACTAGGGCTCCAACATGACACTGTATATAGTGACTAGGGCTCCAACATGACACTGTATATAGTGACTAGGGCTCCAACAACATGACACTGTATATAGTGACTAGGGCTCCAACATGACACTGTATATAGTGACTAGGGCTCCAACAACATGACACTGTATATAGTGACTAGGGCTCCAACAACATGACACTGTATATAGTGACTAGGGCTCCAACATGACACTGTATATAGTGACTAGGGCTCCAACATGACACTGTATATAGTGACTAGGGCTCCAACATGACACTGTATATAGTGACTAGGGCTCCAACATGACACTGTATATAGTGACTAGGGCTCCAACATGACACTGTATATAGTGACTAGGACTCCAACATGACACTGTATATAGTGACTAGGGCTCCAACATGACACTGTATATAGTGACTAGGGCTCCAACATGACACTGTATATAGTGACTAGGGCTCCAACATGACACTGTATATAGTGACTAGGACTCCAACATGACACTGTATATAGTGACTAGGGCTCCAACAACATGACACTGTATATAGTGACTAGGGCTCCAACATGACACTGTATATAGTGACTAGGGCTCCAACAACATGACACTGTATATAGTGACTAGGGCTCCAACATGACACTGTATATAGTGACTAGGACTCCAACATGACACTGTATATAGTGACTAGGGCTCCAACATGACACTGTATATAGTGACTAGGACTCCAACATGACACTGTATATAGTGACTAGGGCTCCAACAACATGACACTGTATATAGTGACTAGGGCTCCAACATGACACTGTATATAGTGACTAGGGCTCCAACAACATGACACTGTATATAGTGACTAGGGCTCCAACAACATGACACTGTATATAGTGACTAGGGCTCCAACATGACACTGTATATAGTGACTAGGGCTCCAACATGACACTGTATATAGTGACTAGGGCTCCAACATGACACTGTATATAGTGACTAGGGCTCCAACAACATGACACTGTATATAGTGACTAGGGCTCCAACATGACACTGTATATAGTGACTAGGGCTCCAACATGACACTGTATATAGTGACTAGGGCTCCAACATGACACTGTATATAGTGACTAGGGCTCCAACATGACACTGTATATAGTGACTAGGGCTCCAACATGACACTGTATGTAGTGACTAGGGCTCCAACATGACACTGTATATAGTGACTAGGGCTCCAACAACATGACACTGTATATAGTGACTAGGGCTCCAACAACATGACACTGTATATAGTGACTAGGGCTCCAACAACATGACACTGTATATAGTGACTAGGGCTCCAACAACATGACACTGTATATAGTGACTAGGGCTCCAACATGACACTGTATATAGTGACTAGGACTCCAACAACATGACACTGTATATAGTGACTAGGGCTCCAACATGACACTGTATATAGTGACTAGGGCTCCAACATGACACTGTATATAGTGACTAGGGCTCCAACAACAAGACACTGTATATAGTGACTAGGGCTCCAACATGACACTGTATATAGTGACTAGGGCTCAACAACATGACACTGTATATAGTGACTAGGGCTCCAACAACATGTCACTGTATATAGTGACTAGGGCTCCAACATGACACTGTATATAGTGACTAGGGCTCCAACAACATGACACTGTATATAGTGACTAGGGCTCCAACATGACACTGTATATAGTGACTAGGGCTCCAACATGACACTGTATATAGTGACTAGGGCTCCAACAACATGACACTGTATATAGTGACTAGGGCTCCAACATGACACTGTATATAGTGACTAGGGCTCCAACATGACACTGTATATAGTGACTAGGGCTCCAACATGACACTGTATATAGTGACTAGGGCTCCAACAACATGACACTGTATATAGTGACTAGGGCTCCAACATGACACTGTATATAGTGACTAGGGCTCCAACAACATGACACTGTATATAGTGACTAGGGCTCCAACAACATGACACTGTATATAGTGACTAGGGCTCCAACAACATGACACTGTATATAGTGACTAGGGCTCCAACATGACACTGTATATAGTGACTAGGGCTCCAACATGACACTGTATATAGTGACTAGGGCTCCAACATGACACTGTATATAGTGACTAGGGCTCCAACATGACACTGTATATAGTGACTAGGGCTCCAACATGACACTGTATATAGTGACTAGGGCTCCAACATGACACTGTATATAGTGACTAGGGCTCCAACATGACACTGTATATAGTGACTAGGGCTCCAACATGACACTGTATATAGTGACTAGGGCTCCAACATGACACTGTATATAGTGACTAGGGCTCCAACAACATGACACTGTATATAGTGACTAGGGCTCCAACATGACACTGTATATAGTGACTAGGGCTCCAACAACATGACACTGTATATAGTGACTAGGGCTCCAACAACATGACACTGTATATAGTGACTAGGGCTCCAACAACATGTCACTGTATATAGTGACTAGGGCTCCAACATGACACTGTATATAGTGACTAGGACTCCAACAACATGACACTGTATATAGTGACTAGGGCTCCAACATGACACTGTATATAGTGACTAGGGCTCCAACATGACACTGCATATAGTGACTAGGGCTCCAACATGACACTGTATATAGTGACTAGGGCTCCAACAACATGACACTGTATATAGTGACTAGGGCTCCAACAACATGACACTGTATATAGTGACTAGGGCTCCAACAACATGTCACTGTATATAGTGACTAGGGCTCCAACATGTCACTGTATATAGTGACTAGGGCTCCAACATGACACTCTATATAGTGACTAGGGCTCCAACAACATGACACTGTATATAGTGACTAGGGCTCCAACAACATGACACTGTATATAGTGACTAGGGCTCCAACAACATGACACTGTATATAGTGACTAGGGCTCCAACAACATGTCACTGTATATAGTGACTAGGGCTCCAACATGTCACTGTATATAGTGACTAGGGCTCCAACATGACACTGTATATAGTGACTAGGGCTCCAACATGACACTGTATATAGTGACTAGGGCTCCAACAACATGTCACTGTATATAGTGACTAGGGCTCCAACAACATGTCACTGTATATAGTGACTAGGGCTCCAACATGACACTGTATATAGTGACTAGGGCTCCAACATGACACTGTATATAGTGACTAGGGCTCCAACAACATGACACTGTATATAGTGACTAGGGCTCCAACATGACACTGTATATAGTGACTAGGGCTCCAACATGACACTGTATATAGTGACTAGGGCTCCAACATGACACTGTATATAGTGACTAGGGCTCCAACATGACACTGTATATAGTGACTAGGGCTCCAACATGACACTGTATATAGTGACTAGGGCTCCAACATGACACTGTATATAGTGACTAGGGCTCCAACATGACACTGTATATAGTGACTAGGGCTCCAACAACATGACACTGTATATAGTGACTAGGGCTCCAACAACATGACACTGTATATAGTGACTAGGGCTCCAACAACATGACACTGTATATAGTGACTAGGGCTCCAACAACATGTCACTGTATATAGTGACTAGGGCTCCAACATGTCACTGTATATAGTGACTAGGGCTCCAACATGACACTGTATATAGTGACTAGGGCTCCAACATGACACTGCATATAGTGACTAGGGCTCCAACATGACACTGTATATAGTGACTAGGGCTCCAACAACATGACACTGTATATAGTGACTAGGGCTCCAACATGACACTGTATATAGTGACTAGGGCTCCAACATGACACTGTATATAGTGACTAGGGCTCCAACATGACACTGTATATAGTGACTAGGGCTCCAACATGACACTGTATATAGTGACTAGGGCTCCAACATGACACTGTATATAGTGACTAGGGCTCCAACAACATGACACTGTATATAGTGACTAGGGCTCCAACAACATGTCACTGTATATAGTGACTAGGGCTCCAACAACATGTCACTGTATATAGTGACTAGGGCTCCAACATGACACTGTATATAGTGACTAGGGCTCCAACATGACACTGTATATAGTGACTAGGGCTCCAACAACATGACACTGTATATAGTGACTAGGGCTCCAACATGACACTGTATATAGTGACTAGGGCTCCAACATGACACTGTATATAGTGACTAGGGCTCCAACATGACACTGTATATAGTGACTAGGGCTCCAACATGACACTGTATATAGTGACTAGGGCTCCAACATGACACTGTATATAGTGACTAGGGCTCCAACATGACACTGTATATAGTGACTAGGGCTCCAACATGACACTGTATATAGTGACTAGGGCTCCAACATGACACTGTATATAGTGACTAGGGCTCCAACATGACACTGTATATAGTGACTAGGGCTCCAACAACATGACACTGTATATAGTGACTAGGGCTCCAACAACATGACACTGTATATAGTGACTAGGGCTCCAACAACATGACACTGTATATAGTGACTAGGGCTCCAACAACATGTCACTGTATATAGTGACTAGGGCTCCAACATGTCACTGTATATAGTGACTAGGGCTCCAACATGACACTGTATATAGTGACTAGGGCTCCAACATGACACTGCATATAGTGACTAGGGCTCCAACATGACACTGTATATAGTGACTAGGGCTCCAACAACATGACACTGTATATAGTGACTAGGGCTCCAACATGACACTGTATATAGTGACTAGGGCTCCAACATGACACTGTATATAGTGACTAGGGCTCCAACATGACACTGTATATAGTGACTAGGGCTCCAACATGACACTGTATATAGTGACTAGGGCTCCAACATGACACTGTATATAGTGACTAGGGCTCCAACAACATGACACTGTATATAGTGACTAGGGCTCCAACAACATGTCACTGTATATAGTGACTAGGGCTCCAACAACATGTCACTGTATATAGTGACTAGGGCTCCAACATGACACTGTATATAGTGACTAGGGCTCCAACATGACACTGTATATAGTGACTAGGGCTCCAACAACATGACACTGTATATAGTGACTAGGGCTCCAACATGACACTGTATATAGTGACTAGGGCTCCAACATGACACTGTATATAGTGACTAGGGCTCCAACATGACACTGTATATAGTGACTAGGGCTCCAACATGACACTGTATATAGTGACTAGGGCTCCAACATGACACTGTATATAGTGACTAGGGCTCCAACATGACACTGTATATAGTGACTAGGGCTCCAACATGACACTGTATATAGTGACTAGGGCTCCAACATGACACTGTATATAGTGACTAGGGCTCCAACATGACACTGTATATAGTGACTAGGGCTCCAACATGACACTGTATATAGTGACTAGGGCTCCAACATGACACTGTATATAGTGACTAGGGCTCCAACATGACACTGTATATAGTGACTAGGGCTCCAACATGACACTGTATATAGTGACTAGGGCTCCAACAACATGACACTGTATATAGTGACTAGGGCTCCAACATGACACTGTATATAGTGACTAGGCTCCAACAACATGACACTGTATATAGTGACTAGGGCTCCAACAACATGACACTGTATATAGTGACTAGGGCTCCAACAACATGACACTGTATATAGTGACTAGGGCTCCAACATGACACTGTATATAGTGACTAGGGCTCCAACATGACACTGTATATAGTGACTAGGGCTCCAACATGACACTGTATATAGTGACTAGGGCTCCAACATGACACTGTATATAGTGACTAGGGCTCCAACATGACACTGTATATAGTGACTAGGGCTCCAACATGACACTGTATATAGTGACTAGGGCTCCAACATGACACTGTATATAGTGACTAGGGCTCCAACAACATGACACTGTATATAGTGACTAGGGCTCCAACATGACACTGTATATAGTGACTAGGGCTCCAACAACATGACACTGTATATAGTGACTAGGGCTCCAACAACATGACACTGTATATAGTGACTAGGGCTCCAACATGACACTGTATATAGTGACTAGGGCTCCAACATGACACTGTATATAGTGACTAGGGCTCCAACAACATGACACTGTATATAGTGACTAGGGCTCCAACAACATGACACTGTATATAGTGACTAGGGCTCCAACATGACACTGTATATAGTGACTAGGGCTCCAACATGACACTGTATATAGTGACTAGGGCTCCAACATGACACTGTATATAGTGACTAGGGCTCCAACATGACACTGTATATAGTGACTAGGGCTCCAACATGACACTGTATATAGTGACTAGGCTCCAACAACATGACACTGTATATAGTGACTAGGGCTCCAACAACATGTCACTGTATATAGTGACTAGGGCTCCAACAACATGTCACTGTATATAGTGACTAGGGCTCCAACATGACACTGTATATAGTGACTAGGGCTCCAACATGACACTGTATATAGTGACTAGGGCTCCAACATGACACTGTATATAGTGACTAGGGCTCCAACATGACACTGTATATAGTGACTAGGGCTCCAACAACATGACACTGTATATAGTGACTAGGGCTCCAACAACATGTCACTGTATATAGTGACTAGGCTCCAACAACATGTCACTGTATATAGTGACTAGGGCTCCAACATGACACTGTATATAGTGACTAGGGCTCCAACATGACACTGTATATAGTGACTAGGGCTCCAACAACATGACACTGTATATAGTGACTAGGGCTCCAACATGACACTGTATATAGTGACTAGGGCTCCAACATGACACTGTATATAGTGACTAGGGCTCCAACATGACACTGTATATAGTGACTAGGGCTCCAACATGACACTGTATATAGTGACTAGGGCTCCAACATGACACTGTATATAGTGACTAGGGCTCCAACATGACACTGTATATAGTGACTAGGGCTCCAACATGACACTGTATATAGTGACTAGGGCTCCAACATGACACTGTATATAGTGACTAAGGCTCCAACATGACACTGTATATAGTGACTAGGGCTCCAACATGACACTGTATATAGTGACTAGGCTCCAACATGACACTGTATATAGTGACTAGGGCTCCAACAACATGACACTGTATATAGTGACTAGGGCTCCAACATGACACTGTATATAGTGACTAGGGCTCCAACATGACACTGTATATAGTGACTAGGGCTCCAACATGACACTGTATATAGTGACTAGGGCTCCAACAACATGACACTGTATATAGTGACTAGGGCTCCAACATGACACTGTATATAGTGACTAGGGCTCCAACATGACACTGTATATAGTGACTAGGGCTCCAACATGACACTGTATATAGTGACTAGGGCTCCAACATGACACTGTATATAGTGACTAGGGCTCCAACATGACACTGTATATAGTGACTAGGGCTCCAACATGACACTGTATATAGTGACTAGGGCTCCAACAACATGACACTGTATATAGTGACTAGGGCTCCAACATGACACTGTATATAGTGACTAGGGCTCCAACATGACACTGTATATAGTGACTAGGGCTCCAACATGACACTGTATATAGTGACTAGGGCTCCAACATGACACTGTATATAGTGACTAGGGCTCCAACAACATGACACTGTATATAGTGACTAGGGCTCCAACATGACACTGTATATAGTGACTAGGGCTCCAACATGACACTGTATATAGTGACTAGGGCTCCAACATGACACTGTATATAGTGACTAGGGCTCCAACAACATGTCACTGTATATAGTGACTAGGGCTCCAACATGACACTGTATATAGTGACTAGGGCTCCAACATGACACTGTATATAGTGACTAGGGCTCCAACAACATGACACTGTATATAGTGACTATGGCTCCAACAACATGACACTGTATATAGTGACTAGGGCTCCAACATGACACTGTATATAGTGACTAGGGCTCCAACATGACACTGTATATAGTGACTAGGGCTCCAACATGACACTGTATATAGTGACTAGGGCTCCAACAACATGACACTGTATATAGTGACTAGGGCTCCAACATGACACTGTATATAGTGACTAGGGCTCCAACAACATGACACTGTATATAGTGACTAGGGCTTCAACAACATGACACTGTATATAGTGACTAGGGCTCCAACAACATGACACTGTATATAGTGACTAGGGCTCCAACATGACACTGTATATAGTGACTAGGGCTCCAACATGACACTGTATATAGTGACTAGGGCTCCAACAACATGACACTGTATATAGTGACTAGGGCTCCATCCAAGGTCACGTGGTTTCAGTGACGATGTCAACTATCATTATTCCACCCCCTCATTGTTATATCGTTATATTTAATTGTTTTATTATATCGTTCTATTATATTGTTATATTGTTATATTATTTTATTATATTGTTATATTATATTGTTATATTATTTTATTATATTGTTATATTATATTGTTATATTATTTTATTATATTGTTATATTGTTATATTATATTGTTATATTATTTTATTATATTGTTATATTATATTGTTATATTATTATATTATATTGTTATATTATTTTATTATATTGTTATATTATTTTATTATATTGTTATATTATATTGTTATATTATATTGTTATATTATATTGTTATATTATATTGTTATATTATATTGTTATATTATTTTATTATATTGTTATATTATATTGTTATATTATATTGTTATATTATATTGTTATATTATTTTATTATATTGTTATATTATATTATTATATTGTTATATTATTTTATTATATTGTTATATTATTTTATTATATTGTTATATTATTTTATTATATTGTTATATTATTTTATTATATTGTTATATTATATTGTTATATTATATTGTTATATTATATTGTTATATTATATTGTTATATTGTTATATTATATTGTTATATTATATTATTATATTGTTATTATTTTATTATATTGTTATATTATATTGTTATATTATTTTATTATATTGTTATATTATTTTATTATATTGTTATATTATTTTATTATATTGTTATATTATATTGTTATTATTAAGTTAATTTGTTATTATGTTATATTATGTTATTTTATAATGTTATATTATGTTATTTTATAATGTTATATTATGTTATTTTATAATGTTATTTTATATTGTTATATTATTTTATTATATTGTTATATTATATTGTTATATTATATTGTTATATTATATTGTTATATTATATTGTTATATTATTTTATTATATTGTTATATTATATTGTTATATTATATTGTTATATTATATTGTTATATTATATTGTTATATTATTTTATTATATTGTTATATTATTTTATTATATTGTTATATTATTTTATTATATTGTTATATTATATTGTTATATTATATTATTTTATTATATTGTTATATTATTTTATTATATTGTTATATTATATTGTTATATTATATTGTTATTATTAAGTTAATTTGTTATATTGTTATATTATGTTATTTTATATTGTTATATTATGTTATTTTATATTGTTATATTATGTTATTTTATAATGTTATATTATGATTTTATATTGTTTTATGATATTGTTGTTCTTTGGCAGGTGTGTTGTCCCAGTTGTCCAACCACAGTAGACATGGGAGAGAGTGTGTGTCGCCGTGCTTCTCTCTGCAGCAGAGAAACAGCTCTACCTCACCTAAGATCAAGGTGGACCTGGACAACAGTACAGGTAAACCCCTGCACAGCTTCTTTACCTGTCCCAAATGGCACCCTGTCCCCTACATCAGGGTAGACAGTCCTGGTCCTGGAGGTACTGTTTACATCAGGGTAGACAGTCCTGGAGACCACAGGTAGTGTTTACATCAGGGTAGACAGTCCTGGTCCTGGAGGTACTGTTTACATCAGGGTAGACAGTCCTGGTCCTGGAGGTACTGTTTACATCAGGGTAGACAGCCCTGGTCCTGGAGGTCTCAGGTACTGTTTACATCAGGGTAGACAGCCCTGGTCCTGGAGGTCTCCGGTACTGTTTACATCAGGGTAGACAGCCCTGGTCCTGGAGGTCTCAGGTACTGTTTACATCAGGGTAGACAGCCCTGGTCCTGGAGGTCTCCGGTACTGTTTACATCAGGGTAGACAGCCCTGGTCCTGGAGGTGCTGTTTACATCAGGGTAGACAGCCCTGGTCCTGGAGGTGCTGTTTACATCAGGGTAGACAGTCCTGGTCCTGGAGACAACAGGTACTGTTTACATCAGGGTAGACAGTCCTGGAGGTACTGTTTACATCAGGGTAGACAGTCCTGGTCCTGGAGGTACTGTTTACATCAGGGTAGACAGCCCTGGTCCTGGAGGTACTGTTTACATCAGGGTAGACAGTCCTGGAGGTCTCAGGTACTGTTTACTTCAGGGTAGACAGCCCTGGTCCTGGAGGTCTCAGGTACTGTTTACATCAGGGTAGACAGTCCTGGAGGTCTCAGGTACTGTTTACATCAGGGTAGACAGTCCTGGTGCTGGAGGTCTCAGGTACTGTTTACATCAGGGTAGACAGTCCTGGTCCTGGAGGTCTCAGGTACTGTTTACTTCAGGGTATACAGCCCTGGTCCTGGAGACAACAGGTATTGTTTACATCAGGGTAGACAGCCCTGGTCCTGGAGACAACAGGTATTGTTTACATCAGGGTAGACAGTCGTGGAGGTCTCAGGTACTGTTTACATCAGGGTAGACAGCCCTGGTCCTGGAGGTACTGTTTACATCAGGGTAGACAGTCCTGGTCCTGGAGGTACTGTTTACATCAGGGTAGACAGCCCTGGTCCTGGAGTTCTCAGGTACTGTTTACATCAGGGTAGACAGCCCTGGTCCTGGAGGTACTGTTTACATCAGGGTAGACAGTCCTGGTCCTGGAGGTACTGTTTACATCAGGGTAGACAGTCCTGGAGGTCTCAGGTACTGTTTACTTCAGGGTAGACAGCCCTGATCCTGGAGGTCTCAGGTACTGTTTACATCAGGGTATACAGCCCTGGTCCTGGAGACAACAGGTATTGTTTACATCAGGGTAGACAGCCCTGGTCCTGGAGACAACAGGTATTGTTTACATCAGGGTAGACAGCCCTGGTCCTGGAGGTCTCAGGTATTGTTTACATCAGGGTAGACAGTCCTGGTCCTGGAGGTACTGTTTACTTCAGGGTAGACAGCCCTGATCCTGGAGGTCTCAGGTACTGTTTACATCAGGGTATACAGCCCTGGTCCTGGAGACAACAGGTATTGTTTACATCAGGGTAGACAGCCCTGGTCCTGGAGACAACAGGTATTGTTTACATCAGGGTAGACAGTCGTGGAGGTCTCAGGTACTGTTTACATCAGGGTAGACAGCCCTGGTCCTGGAGGTACTGTTTACATCAGGGTAGACAGTCCTGGAGGTCTCAGGTACTGTTTACATCAGGGTAGACAGCCCTGGTCCTGGAGGTACTGTTTACATCAGGGTAGACAGTCCTGGTCCTGGAGGTACTGTTTACATCAGGGTAGACAGCCCTGGTCCTGGAGGTACTGTTTACATCAGGGTAGACAGTCCTGGTCCTGGAGGTACTGTTTACATCAGGGTAGACAGCCCTGGTCCTGGAGGTACTGTTTACATCAGGGTAGACAGTCCTGGTCCTGGAGGTCTCAGGTACTGTTTACATCAGGGTAGACAGTCCTGGTCCTGGAGGTACTGTTTACATCAGGGTAGACAGCCCTGGTCCTGGGGGTCTCCGGTACTGTTTACATCAGGGTAGACAGCCCTGGTCCTGGAGGTACTGTTTACATCAGGGTAGGCAGTCCTGGTCCTGGAGGTACTGTTTACATCAGGGTAGACAGTCCTGGTCCTGGAGGTACTGTTTACATCAGGGTAGACAGTCCTGGTCCTGGAGACCAGACGTACTGTTTACATCAGGGTAGACAGCCCTGGTCCTGGAGACCAGACGTACTGTTTACATCAAGGTAGACAGCCCTGGTCCTGGAGGTCTCAGGTAATGTTTACATCAGGGTAGACAGTCCTGGTCCTGGAGGTGCTGTTTACATCAGGGTAGACAGCCCTGGTCCTGGAGGTCTCAGGTACTGTTTACATCAGGGTAGACAGCCCTGGTCCTGGAGGTACTGTTTACATCAGGGTAGACCGCCCTGGTCCTGGAGGTACTGTTTACATCAGGGTAGACAGTCCTGGTCCTGGAGGTACTGTTTACATCAGGGTAGACAGCCCTGGTCCTGGAGGTACTGTTTACATCAGGGTATACAGTCCTGGAGGTCTCAGATACTGTTTACATCAGGGTAGACAGCCCTGGTCCTGGAGGTCTCAGGTACTGTTTACATCAGGGTAGACAGCCCTGGTCCTGGAGGTCTCAGGTACTGTTTACATCAGGGTAGACAGCCCTGGTCCTGGAGGTACTGTTTACATCAGGGTAGACAGCCCTGGTCCTGGAGGTCTCAGGTACTGTTTCCATCAGGGTAGACAGCCCTGGTCCTGGAGGTCTCAGGTATTGTTTACATCAGGGTAGACAGCCCTGGTCCTGGAGGTCTCAGGTACTGTTTACATCAGGGTAGACAGCCCTGGTCCTGGAGGTACTGTTTACATCAGGGTAGACAGTCCTGGAGGTCTCCGGTACTTCATGGTTTTGATTTAACCGACCTGGAAGACCAGGGGTGTGGAATTTAGGAAATCACTGAACTGATATATTGTTATATTGTTGTAACTACACCCCAAAAAATCTAAATGTCTCAGATTTTCCCCAGACCTCATGAATGGTCTCCTGATGTGGTTTCAGCGTTGGTGTGGACTTCCAATTGTGTTGTTTTTTCTTCTATCAAACAAATGTGATTTTGAGAGTGAAAACCTGGGAAAAAGAAATGGAATCAGGCAATAATTGTAATCGTTTTTTATAGGGCCCTCTTCCCTATATAGTGTACTATTTTAACCACAGCCCTATATATGTATTTGTTATAGGGCCCTCTTCCCTATATAGTGTACTATTTTAACCACAGCCCTATATATGTATTTGTTATAGGGCCCTCTTCCCTATATAGTGTACTATTTTAACCACAGCCCTATATATGTATTTGTTATAGGGCCCTCTTCCCTATATAGTGTACTATTTTAACCACAGCCCTATATATGTATTTGTTATAGGGCCCTCTTCCCTATATAGTGTACTATTTTAACCACAGCCCTATATATGTATTTGTTATAGGGCCCTCTTCCCTATATAGTGTACTATTTTAACCACAGCCCTATATATGTATTTGTTATAGGGCCCTCTTCCCTATATAGTGTACTATTTTAACCACAGCCCTATATATGTATTTGTTATAGGGCCCTCTTCCCTATATAGTGTACTATTTTAACCACAGCCCTATATATGTATTTGTTATAGGGCCCTCTGCCCTATATAGTGTACTATTTTAACCACAGCCCTATATATGTATTTGTTATAGGGCCCTCTGCCCTATATAGTGTACTATTTTAACCACAGCCCTATATATGTATTTGTTATAGGGCCCTCTGCCCTATATAGTGTACTATTTTAACCACAGCCCTATATATGTATTTGTTATAGGGCCCTCTGCCCTATATAGTGTACTATTTTAACCACAGCCCTATATATGTATTTGTTATAGGGCCCTCTGCCCTATATAGTGTACTATTTTAACCACAGCCCTATATATGTATTTGTTATAGGGCCCTCTTCCCAACATAGTGTACTATTTTAACCACAGCCCTATATATGTATTTGTTATAGGGCCCTCTGCCCTACATAGTGTATTATTTTAACCACCACCCTATATATGTATTTGTTATAGGGCCCTCTTCCCAACATAGTGTACTATTTTAACCACAGCCCTATATATGTATTTGTTATAGGGCCCTCTGCCCTACATAGTGTACTATTTTAACCACAGCCCTATATATGTATTTGTTATAGGGCCCTCTTCCCTATATAGTGTACTATTTTAACCACAGCCCTATATATGTATTTGTTATAGGGCCCTCTTCCCTATATAGTGTACTATTTTAACCACAGCCCTATATATGTATTTGTTATAGGGCCCTCTTCCCTATATAGTGTACTATTTTAACCACAGCCCTATATATGTATTTGTTATAGGGCCCTCTTCCCTATATAGTGTACTATTTTAACCACAGCCCTATATATGTATTTGTTATAGGGCCCTCTTCCCTATATAGTGTACTATTTTAACCACAGCCCTATATATGTATTTGTTATAGGGCCCTCTGCCCTATATAGTGTACTATTTTAACCACAGCCCTATATATGTATTTGTTATAGGGCCCTCTTCCCTATATAGTGTACTATTTTAACCACAGCCCTATATATGTATTTGTTATAGGGCCCTCTGCCCTACATAGTGTACTATTTTAACCACAGCCCTATATATGTATTTGTTATAGGGCCCTCTGCCCTACATAGTGTACTATTTTAACCACAGCCCTATATATGTATTTGTTATAGGGCCCTCTGCCCTATATAGTGTACTATTTTAACCACAGCCCTATATATGTATTTGTTATAGGGCCCTCTGCCCTATATAGTGTACTATTTTAACCACAGCCCTATATATGTGTTTTATTCAACCTTTATTTAACTGCCAAGTCAGTTTTAAGAACAAATTCTTATTTGGGTCAGACCTGGAGGACAGGTTACGGTTTTCACCACAGGGATTAGGCTGCTATTGGTTGTCTCCCTCTCCTTTCATCCCTCCTCATCCCCCTCCCCCTCCTCCTCCTCCCTCTCCTCCTCCCCCTCCCCCTCCCTCTCCTTTCCTCCCTCTCATCCCTCCTCATCCATTTCCTCCTCCCTCTCCCCTCCTCATCCATTTCCTCCTCCCTCTCCCCTCCTCCTCCCCATCCTTTCCTCCCTCCTCCTCCTCCCTCCACATCCCCCTCCCTCTCCTCCTCCCTCCTCCCTCTCCCCCTCATCCCTCTCCCCTCCTCCCTCTCCCCCTCTCATCCCCCTCCCTCTCCCCCCTCTCCTCCTCCTCCTCCCTCCCCACTCTCATCCCCCTCCTCCTCCCTCTCCCCCTCTCCCCTCCTCCTCCCTCTCCCACTCTCATCCCCCTCTCATCCCCCTCCTCCCTCCCCTCCTCATCCCTCTCCCCCTCCTCCTCCCTCTCTAGGTGTAGCTGTGTTGAGGATGCAGAGCCCCCCTGTCAACAGTCTGAGTCTGGACTTCCTCACTGAGTTCTGTATCAATCTGGAGAAACTAGAGATGGATAAGAGTTGTAGAGGTCTGATCATCACCTCGGTCAGTACACACACACACACACACACACACACACACACACACACACACACACACACACACACACACACACACACACACACACACACACACACACACACACACACACACACACACACACACACACACACACACACACACACACACACACACACACACACACACACACACGTCCTGTCACAAAACCATGATACACACTATAACTCCCCCTGTGTGTGGTGTCCCAGACCCTCTCCAAGGTGTTCTCTGCGGGGCTAGACATCATGGAGATGTATGGGAAAAGTCCGGAGCGCTGTGGAGAGTTCTGGAAGGCTGTTCAGGAGATGTGGCTCAAACTCTACGGATCCAACATGGCCACCATAGCTGCCATCAACGTGAGTCAGCACACCCAGACGTCTCTGTCTGTTTCTGTGTCTCTGTCTCTGTGTCTGTGTCTCTGTCTGTCTCTGTGTCTCTGACTGTGTCTCTGTCTCTGTCTCTGACTGTGTCTCTGACTGTGTCTCTGACTGTGTCTCTGACTGTCTCTGACTGTCTCTCTGACTGTCTCTCTGACTGTTTCTCTGTCTGTTTCTCTGTCTGTTTCTCTGTCTGTTTCTCTGTCTGTTTCTCTGTCTGTTTCTCTGTCTGTTTCTCTGTCTGTGTCTCTGTCTGTGTCTCTGTCTCTGTGTCTCTGTCTGTGTCTCTGTCTGTGTCTCTGTCTGTTG